>NC_091952.1:106929233-106984233 GCF_031021105.1 Erythrolamprus reginae | reverse complement strand
TTTTATTTTTATTATTATTATTTATTGGATTTGTATGCCGCCCCTCTCCGCAGACTCAGGGTGGTTAACAACAATGGTAAAAGACAATATGTAACAATCCAATTTAATAAAACAACTAAAAACCCTAGTTATAAAAAAACCCCAAACATACACACAAGCATACCATGCATAACTTGTAATGGCCTTGGGGAAGAAATATTTTAACTCCCCCATGCCTGGCGACAAAGGTGGGTCTTGAGTAGTTTGCGAAAGACAAGGAGGGTGGAGGCCGTTCTAATCTCTGGGGGGAGTTGATTCCAGAGGGCCGCGGCCACCACAGAGAAAGCTCTTCCCCTGGGCTTCGCCAAATGACATTGTTTGGTCGACGGGACCCGGAGAAGGCCAACTCTGTGTGACCTTATTGGCCGCTGGGATTCGTGTGGTAGAAGGCAGTTCCGGATGTATTCTGGCCCAATGCCATGTAGGGCTTTAAAGGTCATTACCATATTTTCCATATTATGACAGATTTTCTATTTATTTCATAAAAAGGGGTTTAGTAATATCCTACATCAACATGTTAATGGCAGAATTAATAGCATTATGTAATGGCTACATGAAATAGGTCCCATTTACATCTCTCTACAACTGTTTCAAATGAAGTTGCCACATTTTTTAAATGTTTGAAACTTAAAGGCATGGGGGAGGGGGGGAAGAGACTAACTACTTTGCAGACTTGCTAAAAATGGACAGCTGGGATATTATCATATTATTATTTTCTCCCAGCACTTCACCTGATAAGAGATGCAGAACAATATTCCTTAAAAAACAATGATGAACCTTTTGCAGTGTAGCCATTAACCAAATTTCGCACAGTTGCCCATTAACTCTGTCTTGCTGTTTCCCAATCTGGCTCCTGCCAAGATGAAGCAAATGAGGTGCCTCCTAAAATCTGAGTGCGGATGATGGAGTACAACTTCCTAACCATCTTGGAAAATGTTTGATTACACTTTTTAACCCAACAAGGAACCCTAACAAGGAAAAACAGAATAGGTGTGTTGAATCCCAAAGATACTTTTTCAAAAGGCAACTGGAGTTTGTTTCTCATTGAAGACATTTCACTTCTCATCCGAGAAGCTTCTTCAGTTGTGAAGAAGTTTCTGGGATGAGAAGAACTGAAGAAGCATCTTGGATGAGAAGTGAAATGTCTTCAAGGAGAAACAAAGTTCAGTTGCTTTATGAAAAAGCATCTTTAGGACAACCATGACCGGGATGAGTAAGAATCTCCATAGATAAATATGTTGAATGTTGTTATTTAGAACAGGCATAATGGCTATCTGAATTTACTGCATCCAGCCATGACTATAATGGATATGTATTTATCTATGAAATTCATTAGACCGCCAATAATTAATAGCTGATAGAAAATAAAGTTCATGTAAATACAAAATGTTTCTGTAATACATTCAGTTAAAAGTAAATCATTCATTCATTCATTCACTCATTTATTCATTCATTCATTCATTCATTTATTGCATTTAGATGCCGCTCATTCCAAAGTGGGCTCAGAGCAGCTAACAAGTGGGACAAATACAACAGTAATAAAATACAATCAAAATACACAATAAAATCAGTAATATAGTAAAACAATAAAATAATATCCTAAAAAGAATAATACATACACAGCAGTCAATCTAATTCCAAGTCTGCCGGAAAATCCAGGTCTTAACGGCTTTCTGGAAGACTGGTAGGGAGGAGATCTCTGGGGGCAGTTGATTGCATTGGGTTGGAGCCGCCACAGAAAAGGCTTTTCCCTGAGATCCAACCAACCAACATTGTTTGGCGGAAGGGACCTGGAGAAGGCCAACTCTGTGGGCTCTTATTGACCACAATGAGGTATGAGGTCAGAGGTAGTCCTGTAAATAGTCTGGCCCAGAGTCATTTAGGGTTTTAAAGGTAATAACCAACACCTTGAATTGGGTTCGGAGATTGACTGGCAATCAATGCAGCTCGCGTAAAGATGGTGTAATACGGGCATCTCTAGGTATATCCATTATTGCATGTGCCGCTGCATTTTGCACCAGCTGAAGTCTCCAAACACTCTTCAAGAGTAGCCCCATGTAGAGTGCATTGCAATAGTCAATATGAGAGGTGATGAGGGCATGAGTCACTGTGCAAAGTGCCTCCTGGTCAAGGTAGGGCCACAACTGATGGACAAGTGCAAAAGTGGCCCTAGCCACAGCTTGGATGTGTTGCTCTCGCTGCAGCTGTGGATCTAGAAGGGCACTCAAGTTGCAAGCCCTATCTGAGGGGGAATTGTTTCACCCCTCAAAACCAAAGATGGAGAGATGGAATTGTCTTCAGGAAGAAGAACCCACAGCCACTCAGTCTGGTTGAGTTTTAATATGTTAACCCCCATCCAGACCGTTACAGCTTTAAGACACCGGCACATCAGTTCCACCGCTTCACTGAACTGACATGGAGTGGAGATATACACCTGAGTATCATCAGCGTATTGCTGGTAACTCGCCCCATGTCATCAGATGATCTCACCCATATTGATATTGAATAGGAGACGAGAGAGGACTGACCCCTGAAGAACCCCACAAAGGGTGGGACAAGGAGTCCACCTCTGTCCTAATAACACTGACTGTGATAAGCCAGAGAGAAAACCACCATAAAATGGTGCCTCCCACTCCCAACCCCTCCAGCCATCACAGAAGGATTCCATGGTCAATGGTACTGAAAGCTGCTTAGAGCACCAGGTAGCACTAGGATAGAGGACTACCCCCTATCCTCGGCCCGCTAGAAATCATCCATAAGCATGACCAAAGTGGTTTCCATGCTGTAACTGGGTATGAAGCCAGATTGAATTGGGTCTAGATAATCCACTTCTTCCAAGGTCCACAGAGTTGGGGCACCACCATTTTCCAGACAACCTTCCCTACAAAGGGAAGGTTGAGACAGGACGATAACTGTTCAGTGAGGCTGGCTCCATGGAAGGCCTCACAATAGCTTCCTTCAAAGATTGCGGAAAGGACGAAGGAAGCGTTGACTAACACCTGAATCCAGCCTTGTGTCACCTCCCTCCAGCCAGGTGGGACATGGGTTCAACAGACAAGTGGAGGTGCTCATCACTCCTATGGCCTTGTCCACTTCATGGGGGTCGCAGGGTCAAACTCCTCCCACACAATGGGATTAAGACCTGCCCCAGTCACCTCTCTTGACATTAAAAGCAAAATATATACTGTAAAGGAAACAGAAGTTAAAATGGCGGGGTGTGTGTGTGTGTGTGTGTGTGGCAAATCTAAAAATAACACTGAAGGAAAGCTATGTAATAAACAGATTGTCTACTATCTACTTTAATTGACATTTGAGGAGACCTTTTCCAGAAGCATTTCTTCTGTTTTGGCAATGTACTGTATGTGGACAATGCATGTTATTCTGCATGGATCATCTTCAAAATATAATTACTCAGACATCTTTACTGAGATTAATAGGTTTTTGTCACTTTAGGAAATGCATTAACTTACAAATTTTTGATCCCCAACTTTCTTCCAAAAGTTGATACTTTCAGCAACCAAGTGAAATTGGACAGGTTTTTGCAAAGAAATTGTGGCTGCCACCAGAAATAGTCACCTTCAGTCAGCTTTCATTCTCCTAACATTATATTCATTTTATCTCAAATCCTCATGTCATTCTGTATATCTCTTCACTGCTGCCTCTGGGAAGAGATAGCCAGCAAAAAGAAGGAAAGAAAAATAAACCATTCACCAGTCTGTCATTTTCTCATGCCTGTCTGCTTTGTCCAATGCCTACATCAACTTCCATTTTTAAAAGTACAGCTGCATTAACATGATTATATAATGCATACCATAATATTTAGCTTTTCCAAAAGAAAAAGATTTAGAATTCAGAGGAATTGGTAAGTGCTGGTTTTGTGCACTGATCTTTCTGTTGTTTATACATTAAAACACCAGCATCTAAATAATACGAAAGTGCAACCCTATTTCTCTTCAGAGCAGCCAGCCTCTTCTCCCCATGTCTGTGAAATAATTTCCCTCCTCCAACCATCAGCACCTCTTCTTTACCTGAATTCAATTTCAATTGATTTATCCCCATAGATGGCCTTTTATTTGGTCCTTTAAAAAGGAACTAGGAAATTAAGTATCATGCCTTGTGATCCCTCTAGCTACGGTTCAGGTGTGACAGATGATTAAACAAACCAATATAACTTATTCCTGTCCAAATACATCAACCTTGGACATTGCCTGCTTCAATTACTTGAAGCCTCAATTCCGGAGTGCAAAATCTTTGGATATAATTGGTTTTCTCCTCTAAGAGGATCAGTATCCCTGTAGTCTGATTTAGTTTAAAGGGATAAACAAGTACTGGTGAGAGTCAAAGAAATGACTAGGAAAGCTAGGACAGGTGATGATAAATTACCACTAAATTATTTAAACTTAACCAAAAAAAAAATTCCATGTGTGGTATTGCTTAATTCACTTAATTCACTTCAAAGCCTAGCACACCAATAGGATGGTTTCTTTAAAAGCTTTGTCTATCAAACATTTCCCAATCAATCTCATCCTTTTGTTAGTTTTATGGAATAGGAAGGATTTTTTAAAATTTTGTATTTTGCAAAGATTTCAATATTTTGAGCTTGCTTGAAATTCCAAGGCAGCCTTTGATGAAATTAATTTCCTTATAAGAAAACTATGATTAAAGCATTTTCATAAATCGGGTTTACTTCACAGCTTTTGAAATTTTAATCCATATTTGAGGAATAGAAAAATTGTCTGGTTTCCCACCTTCTGAGTGAAGGTGATTTTTTTTTCCCTAGCAATTTCTCAAGGGCAGGACACTACTCTGCTACTGAAAAAGTCCGCTGGAAAGAGCTTCCTCAGAAATTGTTATACACTGAAGGACAATGACAGCCACTCCCTATTTACCTTTGAATTAAATATATGTATAGCTTCCCAAAGAATTCTTCTGACATGCGCTTTTCCTTTGAAATAATAATAGGTAGGTAGATACAAACAGACATAGACTTTTTAAACAAATATTAAAATATATGAGTTGGTATTGTAGTCATGGGGGGGGTGCTTTTTTTTGGCTTTTTTGTTCAACTACTGAAGAACATGAAAAAGATCTGACAAATTTCAAGTATTCTTTGATTTTCCTGCTAGGCTCTTATAAAAAACTCATGTAAGTGTCTAAATTAAAATGAACTCATTGTCACCTGTTTAATTAGAATGTATGTCCACTTAATGTAACCTAGTATTAAAAAACTATAACAAATTAGACCCAGTTAATTAAAAGTATGCCTTTTCATTTCACAATGTACCAGCCACACAAGTAATTAATTTTTATTATGGTGTGAAAAGTCTGGACTCCGGTAGTCTTAAATCAAACTTGTTTATTCATGGCAAGAGAGAATACAAACACTGGAACGGTAGAATTGCCGGAATGAGGGCAACGGCTAACCCGTTGCCCTTTTATACTCTTTTTAACGCGGGCTTTTACCAACTGACACACATTTAACTTTCGCGGCTATTTTCTGAATAGTCGCGTCTTAACCAATCGCAGATTTTCTGCGAATATTTTTAAACAAACACAACACCCCTCCCTCTTCGGCTGAGACCATGATTACGTGTTAATCCACGTCACATAGTCCTGCAAGCGGATTGGTGGTTTCACAGATCTCTGGGACCTGCGCAGTTCATTTTGCTGGGAGCTGCTTGCCTGGACGGCTGGCTCCGTTGCTCCGCTAAGGCTAGTCTCTGACGGGCCTGGTTGCGATGATGCATTTTGATCTTCGCCGGCCGCCAGGGGCAACAAGCAGCCATCGCTGGAGTCTCGAGGTGGTTCTGGTAAGTCCTCTATTGGTTTGTCTACAGTAGGTAAAATGTCTGGGTTAGTCTTCATTCTTTTGCGTAGTTGGTCGACATGCCGATGCCAACTGCGCCCATCTGTTAATATTACAACGTATGTTTTTAAACCTGTTTTATCCAATACTGTGCCATCTTTCCATTTATCGTTTGAATCATAGTCTTTGGCATAAATTAAATCCCCGATGTTAAACTGTCTTTCACTTTGCATTTTTATTTCTTTTTGGTCATTCTGGTAATGTGGGTGAATTCTGTCTAATTTAGAACGAAGGTTTCTGCCCATTAAAAGTTCTGCCGGGCTTTTGTTTGTTGACGCTGACGGCGTAATATGCTGAATGGTTAAAAATTCGTCAATTTGTTGTTGCCAATCTCCTAGTGGTGCTTTGTTTAATGCTTCCTTTGTGGTTCTAACCATTCGTTCTGCTTGCCCATTAGCTTGGGCAAAATGAGGTGGAGTGAGCACATGTTTTATGCCCTGGTCTGCAAGAAATAGTTCCATTTGACGGGCTGTTAACTGAGGCCCGTTGTCAGATACCAAAATGTCTGGAATACCATGTGTGGCAAACATTTTCCTTAATGCCTTTATAGTTGCACTAGTAGTTGTGGATGCCATGAGTTCAATTTCCAGCCACTTGGAGTATGCATCCACAACCAGTAAAAAGGATTGGCCCCTGATTGGTCCTGCAAAGTCAATATGTATTCTAGACCAGGGCCCTCTTGGTGTTGGCCACTCTGATGGTGTACTTTTTGGTGGGTTGGGTCTTGTTCTCTGGCAGGGTATACAACCACCCACCCATGACTCTATGTCCTTGTCCAACCCTGGCCACCATAAATGACTTCTGGCAATAGTTTTCATTTTGACTATTCCTGGGTGACCTATATGCAATAACTGCAATGCTTGCTTCTGTAAGGCTTTTGGAATAACAACCCTGTCTCCCCACAATATACAATCTTTTAACACATTTAATTCAAACTGTCTATTCTTAAAAGGTTGAAATTGGTTCGGTTGTTGTTCAATTGGCCATCCCTTTAGTATCCATTGTTTAATATATTTCAAAATTGGGTCTGCTTGTGTCTGATTGGCTATTTCTGTTGCTGTTAATAACGTTTGTTTACTAGATTCAATTAATAAAACGCTTGAGGCAGGGGCTGGATCATTGACTAATTCTGTTTGGGGGCACCTGCTTAATGCATCAGCATTTCCTATGTCTTCCCCCCCCCTGTGGATTAATGTATAATTGTAAGCGGCTAGAAAAATAGTCCAGCGAGTCATGCGAGGAGAAAGAAAGGCGGGAGTTTGTTTGTTTCCCGCCAAAATGCCTAAAAGCGGTTTATGGTCGGTGATTAGCGTAAAGGGCCGACCACAAAGGTAATAATGAAAACGTTTAACTCCAGCGACAAGGGCTAACGCCTCCTTGTCGAGCTGGGAGTAATTCCTTTCAGCTGCCGAAAGAGTTTTAGAATAATAGGCTATTGGGGCTTCTGTGCCGTCCGGAAAGTTATGGCTGAGGACGGCTCCTATGCCGAACGGTGAAGCGTCGCAGGTTAGGGATAAGGGCATAGCTACATTATATTGCACTAGGACACTATTGGAGGAAAGTAAATTTTTTACTGCTTGGAAAGCGGCTTGTTCTTTTGGTCCCCACGTCCAGGCAGAGTCTTTCTTTAGGAGGTTATGAAGTGGTTCTGCCACCGTCGCTTTCTGTTTAAGAAAGACGGAATAAAAGTTAAGGAGTCCTAGGAATGCTTGTAAGTCTGTCTTATCTGAAGGGGTGGGGGCATTTCTTATGGCATCAACTTTGTCATTTGTAGGGTGAATCCCAAAACGATCTATTGTAAACCCCAAGAATTCAACTTTGGGCACAGCCCAAGAACATTTGTCTGCTTTCAAATGGAGTCCTGTTTCTTTAAATTTGGTTAAAACGCGTCTGATTCTGTCCCATAACTCAGATTTGGATGTGGCAGATATTAATACGTCGTCGAAATATGGAACGACCCCAGGAATATTATTTAAAATGCGTTCCATCAAACCCTGAAAGATACCTGGGGCGGTAGAGACTCCAAACTGGAGCCGGGTGCATTTAAAGGCACCTCTATGAGTTACGATTGTCTGGGCTTCAGAGGTGTCTTGATCTACGGTGAGCTGTTGATATGCCTGTGCCAGGTCCAACTTCGCGAAGATGGACCCATTTCCTAAGGTGTGCAAGAGTTGTTGCACTACTGGGATTGGATAGGCATTATGCTGTAGTGCTTTATTAATCGTGGCTTTATAATCTGCGCAAATTCTAATAGAGCCATCCGGTTTAACGGGCGTTACAATAGGAGTTTCCCATTTAGCGTGGTCAGTGGGAACTAAAATGCCCTGAGCTATTAATTTGTCCAATTGTTCATCCACTTTAGGCAAAAGTGGAATGGGGATTCTGCGGGGCTTTAATCGGATGGGCGAAATATTTGGGTCCAAATTAAACGAAATGGGGCTGCCTGTATATTTACCCAGAGCGCTAGAGAAAACTTCGGGAAATTCTTTCAATAAATCATTTGGGTCAAAAGAGTCACATACATTGTTAACCCCTGAAATTTCAATACCTAAAGGTTGTAACCATCGAAGTCCCAGTAATGAGTGTTTAGGACCGTCAACCACTAATAGAGGTAAAAACCCTTGAAATTTTTTAAACGCAATAGGAACATTTAAGCATCCTAACACTGGAATTGAATGGCCCTGAAAATCACTCAAACCCGGTTCCCACGGTTGCAAGTCAGTTTGTTTTACACGAGGTAAATATAATTTAAGTTTTTCCCAAGGCATTATGGAATGTCTGGACCCGGTGTCTAATTCCATTTGGCAGGGGTGGCCGTTGAGGAAAAGGGAAACAAATAGCTTGTTTTCCGCAGCGGGAGAATTGCAGTTTACGGAAGAAGGGGAGTTACCTCGTTGGTTAGAAGAGGGCGAGTTGTCAGCCGGGCGGGAAACGTTGCGCGAAAACGGTGGTCGTCGATTCCTCGGTGAAAAATAGGGTCGTTGGTTTTGTTGAGTTGCTGGAGTTGGGTTGGCGGCGCGGCAGACTTCGGCGATGTGGCCGCGGCGCTGGCAACGGCGGCAGTAGGCGTCCTTGAAATGGCAGCGAAAACGAGGGTGGTTTCCGTTGCAGCCGGCACATCTGTCTGCACGGGAGGCTTCTTTGGCGTCGTGGTCGGAGGCTCTTCGGATTTGGAGACAGGTGTCGTCTGGAGTAGCGGATTCTGAGTGTTTTTCATCAGAAGGGCAGGCGTGCCAAGGTGATTCATTAGGAATGTGATGAACGGTTGAGGTTGCGCGTTTAATTTCGGCAACAGATGTTTCAGATACCTCGGAGGCTTTTGCTGCCTTAAGAATGTCTTGGAGAGAGGCATCCTCATCAACTAAGTATTTCTTCTGGAGCGTGATATTGGTTAGACCGAAAATAAGGCGGTCCATGAGCTGTTCCTCTGGATCCTTGTATTTGCACTTCGGGAGGAGTGCGCGTAGGCGAGTTATAAAATCGTTGGTGGATTCTCCGTCCGCTTGCCTCATCTGAGCGAATTGATGGCGGTATACGCGGACAGGAGTCGTCGGCTGATAATGGGCGGCAAGTTTTGCTTGTAGAGTTGACCATGCGACGGTTTCCAGGGTGTCTGGGTCAACGAGTGTAGAGGCTAGGCTGTAGACTTCTGTGCCGCAATAAGCGAGGAATATAGCTTTCTTCCTCTCGTCATCGGCGTCATGTAGATTGCTCGCTTTCAAGAAAAATGTAAATTTGGACATATACGAGGTCCAAGCTTCCGTCTCGGAGTTGAATACGGGCGGCGGTGGAGCCATGGCCGAGTTCATGGCTGCGTTAGCGGGAGTTCGACCTCTTCGTCGCCACTGAAAAGTCTGGACTCCGGTAGTCTTAAATCAAACTTGTTTATTCATGGCAAGAGAGAATACAAACACTGGAACGGTAGAATTGCCGGAATGAGGGCAACGGCTAACCCGTTGCCCTTTTATACTCTTTTTAACGCGGGCTTTTACCAACTGACACACATTTAACTTTCGCGGCTATTTTCTGAATAGTCGCGTCTTAACCAATCGCAGATTTTCTGCGAATATTTTTAAACAAACACAACATGGTGTATAATAAAAGTAGGTTAAAATTAATTTTTCAGTTTGAGATCCAGTGCCGGGCCTAATAATTAAAGCTCATAATAATTCATCCAGCTAGAAAAAGCAAGACCTTGATGTAATCTATTTTATAAATAATTACAGATGGTCTCCTAGTTCATAATTTCTTAATTAATGGAACAGCTAATATAAGCAGAGAATTTCTATCATGTTTTCTTTGTTCTTTAAATTATCTATTGATGACCAACTTCTTTTAAAGATAAAGATTCTATTTTCACCTTAGGATATGTAAACACACTGGGTATTTCTATGTTTTGTTTTGTTTTGATTTGATTTGATTGAATTAGGAAAGGAAATGCACAGTATTGTAATATATAAACAAATAGCAATTAATTTCGATTTGAAAGCTTTTACTACTTTCTGATCTAATTCCAGTTTATATATAAAAAGTCTAAGACTGGAAAGCAGGAATTTTGAACTTGCCCATCTATGCCTGTTTTCTGATAATAGTTTTCCCATAATGAATTTTAAACAGAATTGTATCAGTTATTTTTAATGTCCCTGTACCCTTCTAAATTAACAAAAGCAACACTCTGTCTTTTGTTTTCTAAATGACATGTTTTCCTCTTTCAGGGGTGGGGGGATGGGGTGGGCAGAATTATGTTAATTATTATCATAGTTTGATGGGGCAGTGAAAACATTTAATTCTATTGCAATCAAATGATTCTTCACATATATAAGCCAAATAAATATTTCAATTAATCTAAGAATCTGATATAATCTGATTCTTGTTTGAAGAAGCATCCTAGTATCAAATGTGGATATTATTCTTTCATGCAAAGGGCAAGTGCTCCAATCTAATCACTTTCTACAGCATTAAAATTCTTAAGTCTTAAGATTCACTTATATTGCCAGGCTTGGGACAATTGGATCTAGACCTCCTGGCCAATAATTGTGATGTATGGCTGAGATTTGAATTTGTTGATTGGTTTTTAATATATTGGGTTTTTTAGCTTACATAGTTTTTAATCACCGTATTATTCAGTGTATAAGAGGCACTGGTGTATAAGACGCACTTAGATTTTAGAGGAGGAAAACAAGGAAAAAAGTATTCTGAACCAAATAGTGTGGTATTGTATTGTTTAATAAAATACCAGTGTGGCAGAATACTTTTTAAAACCATGTATACTTTTTACAAACTTCAAACTTGACAGCTTCAAGACTTATGGACTTCAACTCCCAGAATTCCTCCTTCAGTCACAAGCCTTAACCATGCCAGGTTTGAAGACCCTTGCACTCCTACCTCAGGGGTCTTCAAACCTACACCTAGGTCATGGCGCATGTCCCAGTCACGAGCAAGGAGTCCACTCTCGCCTGCTCTCCCATTTCGTTCCAACCAGGGGAGGACTGGAGGCTGCTGCTTTTGCCGCCACCACTGCTTCTAATGGAGGCTGAGGCAAATGGGCAGCACTGCATTATCATCAGATCTGCTTCATCCTTCCTCCTCAGCCGCCCGGTTTTGGTTCCATCCAAAGAAGGGTGGTTGAGGAGGAAGGATGCAGATCTGATGAGAACGCAGCACGGCCCATTTGCCTCAGCTTCTATTAGAAGCAGCAGCGGTGGTGAAAGCAGCAGCCTCCCGTCCTCCCCTTGTTAGGACAAAACTTTTACAGAGGAGGAAGAGCTGAGTTGGTTTTCAGAGTAGGAAGGGAGATGAATGTAACAAGGGAGAGAGGCACCCATGAACAGAGGACAGAAGCTCGGGGTTCCCCCCCATGCCATTAAACTTGGGGCGTAGTTCCATAGTCCGGCAGGGGCAGTCAGTAGCAACAGCCTTCCCATAGTCTGGTGATACCGGCTTCTCATGAAGTTTGGTAGCGCCAGCCAGCGCCAGCCTCCAAACTGTGTGAAAAGCTGCCACTGGGACTAGGGGAAGGCTGCTAATGTTGCCACTGACCACCACCCAACAGCATTGTTTTGAAGTAAGAAGGTGCGTCTTATACATCAAAAAATATGGTAATTAGATTTGTCTCTTCACTCACTGTTTTATATTGTATGCTGTGAGCCACCCCGAGTCTTTATAGAGGGGCAGCATACAAAACTAATTAATAATAATAATAATAATAATAATAATAATAATAATAATAAGCAGGCAAAAATAAAGCCAGCTATTATCCAGAATATGCTTGTCTTACAAAAGGAAGATTTAAGAGAAACAACCCATGGCTTGCTGTTTGCTTTGGATGAAAAGTGAGTGTTGCTGAGACAGCTTGCACAGTGAGAAAGACATGAGATATGAATGGCATGGATAAGGATATATGGATTTGAAAGATTACAATTTTAGATGTACCATGCTGAAAGTATGGAATAGATACAATTTCCATCTTCCCTCCCTTTACTTTGCTTTTGAAAAACTTGCCAGGAAGTTGCCAGTCCAAGGTCATCAGACAAAAGTAGCTGCTGCCTGGTGGGAAAGGTGCTGCTTGAGTTGTGAATGCTATGCAGCAGCAGTGGGTTGCTACTGGTATGGTACAATTTTACAAACCGGTAGTGGAGGCAGCAGGAGGCTCTGCCCACCTGCCCTGGAAGCTTCTGCACATGTGCAGAAGCATTGTGTGCATGCAAACCAATAGCGATGGGATTTAGAACCCATCACTAATATCACATGTGTACCAGAAATGAATGAGGAGGGTATTCAAGCGATAAAGATTGGGCAGGGTGCCCACGAGTGCAAGAGAGGTGCTGTGCAGGTCAGTTAGGGCTTTCGGAGATGGTAGAGGTCAAGATGAGTGCATGGGTACCATGGGGATGTGTAAGAAGTTGCTGTATGAGCCAAGTAGGGCACTCTAAGGGGCAATACAGTCAAGTAGAATGTATAGGGGTTGCTGGGGTGTGTAATAGTGTGCAGAGGATGTTTGTAGCATGAATTAAGAAGGGTGCAAGGTGCTTGGGAATGTGCAAGAGACATGACTAAGGTCTTTTCATATTTCACTTTATATTGGTTTATATTGTTTTTTCCTTCCTTTTATTTATTTTTAATAACATCAGTCAGATAGGACCCAGCAACCTGTGCATCTTGACTAAAATCCAGACCATCTGAATTAAGTAAGACTGAGAACTGAATTGAAAGTAAGTTCAAATGCACTTTATTTCAGAAAAGAAATGGGTATCATTAGGAAACAGAGCCCACTGGCATAGCCAGGATGGATGCAACTACTTTTACATGACTTCATGTTGGCTGGGATTCTTGATAAGCTTTCAATGTGAAGTTGCTTTAATTACTCTACTGCATTGATTTCAAGGCATTTAATTGCATTATGCTGGAGGAGCTGTCATTTCTAGTACAGAGAACATATGGCAAGACTAGGAAATAAGGTGTTTTGATCTCCATTTTGCAGATAAATGGGTCTCTGCCACTGATAATTTGTGGGGAGGAGAACAAACTCAAATAGAATTTAATCAATACATTTTGTGTCCAAAGCTCTAGTTTTCTATATGCCTATAACAATGCCAAAATGATTTCAGTTATTAATAATGCATTTATTACTAGTTAATTGTAAACATGCAATCTTCACATCACTTGGTAATAGTTACCAAAATATCTAAGAAGCATTTTTGAAGTTTGGAGAAAGTCACCCAAGATATCCTGTGGCTCAGTTGGGCATGAACTAGATAAATGATAAATAAGCTGTGGAGTACAGACATGTGCAAAGTTAGAAAACTGAACACAGATACAGTTCATATTTCCGCTGAACATCCAGTTTGTGTTAGTGGAACCTAATATTTCTAATCAATCTATTCAATTTATTGCCATCAAAGACCAGCAAAGATACTGAACAAATAAAATCTAAGACAGATTTAAAATACATTTATAAAATTACCTAGCTAGCATATAATATATGAAACCCAGATATATCCTTTATTAAATTATAAGATAAACATTAAAGTTATATTATGATACCTACCTAAATTTTCAGTGCCATTGTATTTATTAATATCCATAAAGTAGTAATCTCTAAAATTTAAATGAATTACAGTTATAGGGCAGTGATGGCAAACCTATGGCATGTGTGCCACAGGTGGCATGCAGAGCTATATATGAGGGTATATGAGGCGTTGCCCTATGTCAGCGCCAGCATATATGTGCGTGCTGGCTAGCTGAATTTTGGCCTTCTGGAGGGTGGGAAGAGGCCATTTTTGCCTCCTCAGACTTTAGGAAAGCCTCCGGAACTTATGAATGATGAAAAATGGCCCAACAGGCCTTCTGGAAGTCTAAAGACTTCAGTGAGGCCTGTGTGCATGCTCAGGGGGCAGTGGGGGAGTTGTGCACACATAAGTTGAGGGAGGACATTACATTATGGGTGTAGGCACGAGCATGTCCTCCATTCAAGTTAAAAAAAAAAGTTCCCTATCACTAACATAGGATCTCCTGCTTGAGCAGAAGGCTGGACTAGAAAACTTCCAAAGTCCCTTCCAGCTCTATTCTGATTCCAATTCTGATTATAGATGTCAATTTGGCTGCCTCAGCAAGTTCTACCATCTTTCATCAATGGTTTTTAAATTGAAGAGAAAGTTAGATCTTTGTGCATACAACAGTCTTGATTAGTGATGGGCTCCTACTGGAATGGTCATGAATGCAGTTCCGGTAGAAAAATTTGGAGCTCCACCCCAGATCACTGAAAGTTGTTAGAACAAAATGCATAAGCCACGCCCACTGTGTGGTAGTAAAAATTTTGGTAGTCCATCACTGGTCTTGATGCAGTTGACATATACAAAAATAAATTTCATCCCCCCCCCCAATTGTTTATCCATCAATCCCAAAATAAAATAGGATGCAATAGCTTAATGATTATGATGCTGGCATGTTGATTGAATGATTAATAGTTCAAGACACAGGTACTGTGCATTTAGAGAGTGAGCCCCAGTCCCTCCCAACCAAACAATTCAAAAGCATGTAAATGTAAATAAATAAATAGGTACTATTTTTATGGGAAAGTAACAGGGAATATGTACACCTTGGCATATAGTCATGTGACTACATGACATGGAAGCATATTTGGACAACTCTGGCTCCCTAGGCTGTGAAAAAGAGATGAGCACCACCCTCTCTCGGAGTCGGACACAATTAGGTAGGAAAAACCTTTTTTTTTTACCTTTTACCCAAAATAAAAATCTCTGTTTTCAATTGTGTATCAGTTGTTAAAATCTTTTGTGTTATTAGATGTAATTGAGTCCAAAATTTCTAGCTTTTTTGCACTTACAAGAAGAGTAAATTGTTCTTTCTTGTTGACTATATTTACAGCATAAATTTGAAATATCTGGACAGTTTTCTATGCACCAAAGATACATCATTTTATAAGCCCTTTCTATAAGACTATAAGGTAAATTTTAATCCTTTCATTGACAAATTCCCCATTGTTCCATTTGTATTTTGTAATCAATATTGTGCCCATTTATCACCTATTGTTTTTATTCTGTTTCAAATGCCAATAATAGCAATGAGACGTTCATCGTTTCTACACAATTCTATTCCAAAGTTAGTCTTATAATGTTCAAAATCATAAACTCTTGCATGCTTTAAATCTTTCTCATAATTATAAATAAGAGAACAATTGACAACTGTATTCCTCTGCCACCTTTTGTTTGCTTGATTTTATTTTCCAGTCCCCTTGATAAAATTCTAATACCCTGCTTTCCCAAAAATAAGACAGCCTCTGATAATAAGCTCAATAGGACTATTGAGTGCATGGCAATAAGGCCAAATGCTTATTTCAGGGTTAAAAAAAAAATCTTAGACAGGGTCTTATTTTTGGGGAAGCATGGAATCTCACAATAAGTTGGCCATTTTTGTTTGCCATATATTTTTTCATCTATTAAAGACTTCTTGTGGGGAAAGACACAAAAATATTTTTAGGCACATGTTTATATCCATTTTATATACTAAGCATGGCACATCTAACAGAACAATTGTTCAATTTTACATTAACTTTAGTCTTCCTGTACCATAAATATTCATCTAAAAAACCCCCTTCAAGTTCTAACTCCAAAACCCTTCAGTTTTTTTATCAACATACATTATTTCATCCAGAAAAAACAGCAAACTGCAAAGTAAATTTCTAATCAAGTAAACCCAATTCTTCCCTTGCTTTCACATCTTGTAACACCTTATATTCCACTCATTTTTTCCTGTCCTACCTAAATTTAGATGCATCTTCCTGTCATTATTTAATTAGTACATCAGATGTCATAATGGGTATTGTCTGAAATAAAATAACATTCTAGGCAAAACATTCATTTTAATCATAGAAATTCTTTCAACAATGACAATTGTGTTTTCTTCCATCTTAAACAACTCTTTTTAAATTTCATTCCAAGTCTTAACATAATTATTTTGAAATAACATACAATTTATATTTGTCATATGAATAGCCAAGTACTTCATCTTTTTTTCAACCTTACAATTCATTCTATTCATCAATTCTATTAAATCTTGTACTTTTATACCTTTCTCAACATTGTATTGTTAATCTTAAACCCTGCTAATGGGTCAAATTCTTCTAATTTCCCAATTAATTGTTCAACTAATGTTTTTTGTAATTATATATATATATTATTTTTTTACATAGATAATAAACCAAACAACAAATAAACAAAAAAACAATACAGTAAGTATAACATAACAGTAAATAAAAAACAAAACATATAAATACAACATTTGGGAAACAAAAGTTTCCCCACTTCTTTTTTGAATGTTCAATCAGAGAATTTTCCCTTGTCACTAAATATTATTTTATTTGACGTATTGCTTTGCTTAAATTTTAATTATTTCTCCATTGTTCTTTTCTTTAGCCAATCGTAAAAATTTCCCCATATCTTATAATAATCGGAGTCTTCTTTTCCCTCTAATTTTTTAGACATCCTATCCATCTCTGCACAGTCTAGCATTTTTTTTATTATTGTTTGTGGTGTAATGTCTCTAACATCTGAAATATTGCTTTTCCTTTATTATTTTTCTGTCCATGATCCATTTTATTTGTCTTTTACTGTTTTCCTTTCTCCAAATTAGTGATATCGGGTTATGGTCCACCCAAGTATTTAATTCTATTTCTATTTTTACAATTTCGTTATTTATCTGTGGTGTTGCCCATACCATGTCTACATGAGACCAACTCTGATGTGGATTTGTATTGTTTATCTTTATCATGTTTTTCTCTCCAAGAGTCTTTCAAGCCCAATTCTTTAACTATTTCCCAAAAGGTTTTAGGAAGATTTTTCTTTTTTTAATTGTTTCTATTCCCTTTATAGTGTAATTTTTAATCTGATACCACATTGAAATCTCCTAGCAAAATTATATTCTCCAAATCTAATTCGATAATTTTTTCATGTAGTTTTTTTATAGAATTCAATTTGATTTTCGTTGGGTCCATAAATCACTATTAAAATTAGGGGCTTTTGACCCTTTTCTAATTCTATTATTAAAATTCTTCCCTCCTGATCATTATATATTTGTTTTGAACTAATCATTTTTTTCACATATACTGCTACTCCTTTTTTTTTTGGTCAGCTAGAGAAACGTAAAACATCCCTATTTTGTTTACGTATATGTAATTCTTGCAAAGCAATCACGTCCATTTTTAATTTTTTTAATTTTGTAAATATTAGTCTTCTTTTATTAGGATTGTTAAGTCCATTTACATTAATTGATATTATTCCTATATCTTCTGACATTTATTGTTGGTAGTATTTCTGATTCTTCTTTTCTCTTAAATTTCTCTCCTGTTGTTCTTCTTGTTGTTCTTGTCTCTTTCCTTACGCCCCTAGTCTTTCTTTTTCTTCAAGTGGTTCTTCCTTCTCCTGACTTGTTGTCTCCAATTCCTCTCTACTGCCCCTGCTTTCTTTACTAGCTTGTTCTTCACAAAGTAGATCATTTCTTCACAAAATTGTCTTGCTTCCTGTATTGTATTTATTCTAACTTTTCTTTCTTTCCAAGTTATCATCATCCCTTCCGGGAGAAGGGATATAAACATCACACTCCTCTGAATTAGTTTTGATATTGTTCTCTAATCTTGCGAATCCTACATGGTATTTGTTTCAAGATTATTATTTCTTTTCCCCTATAAGCTATTGATTGATTGCAAGACCATTTATATATTTCATCTCTGGTTATTTGTCTGGCAAATTTAATATGTACCTCTTGGGGTAGGTAGTACCTTCTTGCGTAGTTCGTATGTATGCGATATAGTTTGTCTATTTCCGGCGCCATCTCTTGTTGGTCTTTATGCAGAATTTTTGCTAGGATTTCCATCATTTTTTCATCTAGGTTCTCATCTTGTTGTTTTTTATTATTGTTGTTAGCCACCCCAAGTCTACGGAGAGGGGCAGCATACAAATCAAATAAATAAATAAATAAATGGATAAATGGATAAATGGATAAATGGATAAATGGATAAATGGATAAATGGATAAATGGATAAATGGATAAATGGATAAATGGATAAATGGATAAATGGATAAATGGATAAATGGATAAATGGATAAATGGATAAATGGATAAATGGATAAATGGATAAATGGATAAATGGATAAATGGATAAATGGATAAATAAATAAATAAATAAATCTTTCTCTTCAATTATATTTTGAAATTGTAGACTGTACGAGGAGTGGTCTAATTCCAGTTGTGCGATAGCTTGCTCCATGTTTTTAGTAGTCATCTCACTTTTTTCTTCCATCTTTTCTACCTTCTTTTCTACCTTTCCCACTTTGTCTTCTATTACCTTTATCTTTTGTTCATTTTACTTTAACGTTTGTTGCATATCCACTATTATTTCATCAATTCCCTTAACCTTATCTTTGACTTGTCCCATCTCTGTTTTTAATTATTCATGTTGTTTTTTGGCTTCTTCTCTGTTGTTTTCTAATGCTTTTGTCATTGTTTCTTGTAGTTGTACTAGCATGTCTTGTATTGATTGCAGAATAGTTGCAGAACCTGATTTATCTTTTGTTAACATAGTATCTAATGTCTTTTGATGTATTGGCGAGTCTAAGTTTTGTTTTTTGGTGGTCTTCATTGATGTACTAGTCATACTTAAAGATCTTCTTAAGTTTTTCCACAATATCATAAACTTTTCTCAATTTAATTAATCAAAATTATGCTTTACTTATAAAAATCAATCAATATTAAGCAATTTGACAATTTTATCAATTCTCTCAAACTTATCTACTTAATATTTACATATGACTTAGAAATATTTTCAATTTTAGTATAGAAAAAAGAGAAGAGAGAAAAATAGAAGGAAAATAAGCTAGAATATTAGATTTGTATTAATTTTATATAATTTTTCTTTTAAGTAACTAGATACTTAATACAATTACAGTGGTCCCTCGATTTTCGCGATCTCAATCTTCGCGAAACGCTATACCATGATTTTTAAAAAAATAATAAATTAAAAATACGTCCGCGGTTCTCTCTCTCTCTTTCCTTCTCTCTCCCCCCCTCCACTTGCCCACGAGAAGAAAAAAAAGCAACCTCTGCTGGGCAGCTCCCCTTGTGCCCTCGCTTTGTGCCTGCCTCTTGTCCCTCTCTTTTGGGGATTTTTTTTTCTTTTCTTTTTTCGCCTTTGGTCTCCCATTACTGTAAACCTGCCGCTTGGCCGCCGCCGAGGAGAAACAGAGGGGGTGGCTGAGGCGGCGGAGGCGTAGCAGCGGCGGCAGCAGGCGAGCTTGGAGCCTTGCTTCAAGGGGGTCAGATGCAGCCTTGGCGAGCCGAAGGTTTCCGCAGCTCTGACCCAGAGCAGGAAGGGCTGGTGGGGGCGGCGAATCCACCTCCCCAGCCACCGGCTCCACCATCTGCGCATGCACGGCCATGGGAAAAAAGGGTGCGCATGCGCAGATGGTGTTTCCACTATATCGCGAAAAATCGATTATCGCGAGAGGTCTTGGAACGTAACCCTCACGATAATCGAGAGATCACTGTATATACAATTAATTAGTGTTAATAGTAATCAATAGACAATAGACAATCTTAACTTATTTCACTATTTACTTATTACTTATTAAGATATTAACTATTTTAACTAATATAACTTTATAATAGATATAATATATGCATATATTTATAATATTTTCCTGAAGGTAGTAGTTAAAAGTAGTATAATTTGCAGAAAAAAGCAAGTTATGGAGAATTTAGGGACAAAGTTAATCCAAAAAGGAAGAGGGTTGAAAGGATTAAAATTCAAATTGGGAGGGAGGAAGAGAATATTTAATTACTATTCATATAAAAAATACAAAGAATATGTATAAAAAAAGAAAAAGGAAAAAGGAAAAAGGAAAAAGACAAAGGATAAATACTATAATATCAACAATTAATAAATATAGTTAATAACTAAGTAAGTTGAGTAAAGTCCAATTCATAAAAAAGAAGGAAAAAAATCAAGGTAAAAGTTATATATAAGATTTTTATATCTACAAAAATATTCAACAAAAAAAGAAAAAAAAGAGGGAAAAAGAAGAATTTTTAATATCTTATTCAATCTCTTATTTCAGTCTTTATTTAATTAGTCCAATAAAAATTAGTGGATCCAACCCCCCCCTCCAAAAAAAAAAACAACAGAAGGAAAACTGTCCAAACAAAAGGAAAAAGAAAAGAAAATTTTTAAATATCTTCTTCTGTCAAAACTTATTTTTTTCCACACTTTACCGAAACCCGATCTCTCTTTTTTCCATGTATTCAGATGACTTTCATTTTCTGCCCAATCACTCTCTTGCTGTAACTATGTTGCAATGGCACCCACAATCAGTGAGTTCCTGTATGTTCTTCCTTCCTTCTGATCTCTGTTCCTTGATATAAATATTTAATTGTTCTCTCTTAAACTGTAAATCTGCAAGGTTCTAGATATTCTTTATTTATTTACTTGTAATCAAAAGAGGGGAAAAAAAGATAGAGGGCTGGATGATTAGCATGTAGGCAATTTTCCAGCAGACAATTTAGAGCTCTTTCATCTTCCTGGGAATTTATTAATTGCGGTCCCTCTGGTCTCTCTGCTCTCTTTCGTCTTTAATATTAATTTTTTTTAAGAAAATACCTGGGGTTACTCGATCTCTGTAAAGTTTTCAGTTGTTTTTTCGATATATCTTATTTTCTCCGATCTACTTTCTAACGTTCATTGTCTTCCTGCTGTGTGGTCGCTGCTGCTTCGGCCGGCCGGTGAAATGCCGGTTCTTTTCAGATGAAGTTTTTGGGGTTTATTCCTTACCCCCCAGGGCAATAGCGGGTTGCCTTGTGGGCTACGGATACTCCCCTTCAACGATCGGGATCCTCTGAGCCCGATCGCACCGAAAAAGCAGTACTTCAAATGAAAAAAAGAAAGTGTACAAGTGGAGCCCCGCTCTTCCACCTCCTAGTGCAGTCGCGTCGCCACCGGAAGCCCCAAATTCAACTAATGTTTTAAAGTATCTTCTAAAACCAACACCAACTCATCTGCAAAAATGTTGTAAATCTCTTTTTTAATCTTAATGCCCTAAACTTTTTGTAATATCTTATGATGCTACTCAATGTTTCTAGAACTAAAACAATCAAAAGAGAATGCAATTGACAAGTCTGTGTTGTTCTTTTCAGTATCTCACATCTCCATTAGCAAATATCTGTGACTTTTGTGGTATGTATCAATTTTATCCATTTTATAAAATTTTCTCCAAAATATGTATCTTCCAAATTTTAAATAAAAGTGTGCAATTTAAATTATCAAAATTTTTCTCTCCATTAAAAAAAACCAATACATCTTATTTTTATTATGTTGTTTAAGCTATTGTACAATATTCAACACAGTTGTAACATTACTTTTTAATTGCCTTTGGGGGGGCAGGGGTTTAAAACCCTCATGGATATTCATGAATAAATTATTGTACAATTATTTCACAATTTTTCTAGGATCATTGCAAGCAATTTATAATCAATATTAAGTAGTGATATTGATTTATATTTTTTTGTCAAAGTCAAAGGCTGTCCTTCCTTAATATTAATATTATATTTGTAATTTTCTAAGTCTGTTTGGAATCTTTCCCCTCTGTAATATAAAATTTATAGTGTTTTGCAAAGTTTGTAAAAGTTTCTCCTTAATTAAAGCAGTTATGATAGGAACCTTATAATCTGTCTAGTCTAGGCACTTTTTCTGATTTAGCTTTTTAAGAAGAACTTGCTAAAGGCAGTAGAATGACCATTTTACTCGGGGTTTCTTGTCAAATGGGACTATCCACTTCCCAATTGAAAATTGTTGATTTTAAGGGAGGAAGGGGATTCTTCTGAAAATCAGAGTTTGCTATTTTTATGACACTCCTTGCTGGATACTCTAAAGGGAACCTTAAAATTAGTTTCAGAAAGCATTGCTTAGAAGAACTAAGTGGTAATTATTTCTATAGCAGAAGATTCAGGAAGACAAACATCAACCTTAATTATTGGAATTGCCAAGAGTAAGTGCAGACTGAAGCCAAAATGTGGATGGCTGCTTTTATGAAGTTTGATTGTGCATGAAATGTTATTGTAATATTTGATGAGCAAATGTTACTTATGAAAATGCAAAGATGGAGGATAGAGCAAACAAGCTTCATACTAAAAAACAAAAAGTGCTTAATATACCCTTCAAATGATTTCCCTTGTTTTAGGATCACTGTTGTGGCATTTAATAGCACTCTGGTGAGGTGTTCTCTGAGAACCATAATAAAAAAAGAGAGATGAGTTGGAGCTTTGAAGAGGAAATAGGTCACTGGAGAAGGATGAGTTTTCTAAGGAAGTGGCAATTCAAATGTGGAGTCTCTGTGGACTATACTTAATCAGAGTGCTAGATTTTCCCCATGGCCATTCCTGAGAAAAAATATCATAACAATGATCAAACTGATTTTGAAAAATGAGATTTCTAATCCCCCCTTTTAATTACTGTGCTTGGTTTTTTGGATATAAACTTTTTATGAGGTCCAATGAAACCAGCTGAAATGCAAGTTTAGAGTGCATTACTGTTCCTGTTTTGGGGGACAGAAACTATTTAACAGATCAAATTAAAGCATAATGCAAGTTCAGTGTATCTTTCAATTTTGGAACCTCTAGAAGTTTGTATTGCAATCTCCTGGCTTGTTTGTTTGTTTTTTTAAAAAAGGAACAAAAATGTGTTGTCTAAGGAAAATGGCATTTCAGAGATTATGTATTAGAGAAAGTGATTTAAAACAAGGGCAAAGCAAAGTAAAAGTAAAGTAAAGTAAAGCAAAGGATGGTATTGTTGGAGTTAGGTGAAAAGAAGACAGCCTGTAACCTGTTGGTAAGAGTGACAGGAAAAGGGTACCTGTGAGAGAAAGGGTATGTGTGGTGTGTGTGGGGGGGGGGGGGGGCAGAGAGAGAGAGAGAAAGAGAGAGGGTGGGAGGGAGGGAGGGAGAGAGAGAGAGAGGCAGAGCTTATGTTGGTGTGCATATCTATATTACATAACAGCTATTAGATGTTAATGATCAGACATTTTTAATACATCTTTTCTATTGCCTGCCAAGAGTTCCACCATAATGTATAATGTGATGGCAGGTAAAATCTGAAAGATGCTAGTTCCTACAAAATGTTAGCAATAACTTTTTTTCTTCTCCAATTTTTTTCTGTGTGCTTTAAATGTATTGTCATGTGTTCGAGATATAATAATTTTATAATGAGAGCCAGTTTGATGCAGTGGTTAAATCATCAGGTTAGACACCTGAAGACTCTGAGTTGTCCCACTCGAGGCACAAAGCCAGCAAATCCATAATTTACCTTGGGTCATTTACTCCCTCCCAGACCTAGGAAGCAGTTAATTGCAAACAACTCCTGAAACACCTTAGTAGGAAAAACACAATGACTTGCCCAAGAATTAGACATGATTACAGGGGAAAAATATATTGTGGTATTAGATTTATCCATATTATTTATTGTATTTCTATTTAAGTTTAGGTTCTATGTATTACATACTTTATAGGCTTTGGAGTCCTATATAACAGCTTTATAATATCTTCTACATAGCATCTTCTATGGTAATCTATACTTTGATAAGATTTATATGATTGTCTTTACTCTCCCTTTTCTTTTCATTTTGTATCATACTATGCTGATCTTTGGCTGTAATACATTTTTGTTACATGTTGACTCCTCATGTTTCTCACTCTATTTGCTATGTAAAGAGGTGGTCCCTACTTCTATCACTTTACCATGACTCTATATTCACTTTGTTCAGCATAACACTAATAATGGAATGTTTAATATTCCAATCCAGATGTTTAATATTTAAATGGGATATTTGAAGGAGATATTACTTAGGAAATACTAGGATAGGCAAGAACATGGCACTTCTTTCTTTGGATCTGAAATACAAGACTCTACATTCCACAAGAGAAGAATTGAAGAGGCAGTAGCAAAGCAGTACCACAATTGTTCAGGGTTGATCAACCTCTGGTCTGCCAGATGTTGCCAAGCTATAACTTTCAGCATAATCAGTTTTAATAGTTCAATTCATAGCTCAATTCAACACATTTAGAGAAGTTTGAGTTCCCATCTTCCACTCTAATGGAAGAAGCATTGAATTTTCCTAATACATATCATACAAACATGTATCTGTGTTTATAAAACTAGCAAATTAATACTGGAGCATATAAGATGATAATCAGGGGATTTCAAAATAACAAGCATTCTTGTGCATCCACTTTAGGAAATGTTTTTATGCTTTCAGTGGCAGCTTGCAGTTGGCAAATACATTTGGAGTGGGGAAGTAAATAATTACTGCAAATACAGAGAGAGGGACATCTTTGAGATGTGTGGATGAATTCCAAAATGAATCTACAAGTCATATCTTGGAATTTTTTATCAATCATTATTTCTTCTTCATATTTAAGTGCTTGACCCAATGGCAGCCCTAACTAGCCTTGCCTAAATTCAAAAGCTTAGGGATTGGATTGAATGTAAGCCAGCAGAAAATCTCATGACTATGGGAAGTGGGAGGTTAAAACAAACAAATACACAAACAACAAGAAAAAAAACCCAAAACACACCTTGGGAGAAACGGAAAACCAATTCAATATTGCTGCTAAGTAAACTATATGAATTCCAACGAGAGTGTCTGGGATAAAGATGAGATAGTACGATCGATGTTTTTGTGATCTCAAAGTGAGCCGTGAGTTTGGCCGTCAACTTTGCCCAGGATACTGAGTTCTCAGGCAGCAGGTCAGTAAGGGTTTGAACCAAATCATAAATCTGAGAACCGCAGTAGTTTAAGAATATGGCACTCTTTCTTCTGCTGTCGGTGTCTTTCATGCGTGCTACCTCTAGAAAGACATCAAATTTTCCCATATAATCATCCCACGTAGTTTTTTCGCGATCGAATAGTTCGGGCGGTCTGGCAACTGAATAATTTTCCATGTTAATAGACAGGTGTGGGTTGACCTCCTTTGTTGCCAGTGAAATAAACGACTCCAGATAGGTAAAATTGTAACTGTTTTATTGGCTTCTGTTCGGCAGTTTCCTAGCCGCTACTATTGTATCTAGGCGTGAACTGAACTAAAGCATGGTTTCTCTATATTTATACTCTTTTTTCCCACCCAAGTCTGGGCTGACATTTTTACAAATCTCCCGCTCAAATGGAGCAACCAATCAGAAGGATACATTTAAATTTAAACTATTTACATTTAACTATTTACATATTCAACAGTAAAAAAATAGTAATGTGGAAGATATAAACATGTGATGAAAACCTTTCTTTCTTCATGTATGTGAGATATATAATGTATGTTTAAAACAGGGTGAGGCTTTGATCATGTTATCATATCTGCTATCTTTACTTGTTTGAACATCTCTCATCATATATATCTGTGATAAGACCAGTGATGGGCTACCAAAATTTTTATTACCATGCTACCACTGTTGACATGGTTTATGCTTTTTGTTTCAACATCTTTCAGTGCAAATTGGATGTTCTAGGTTGGAGCTCCATTTTTGCTACCCCACTGAGTCCACCCCCAGTCCGGGCAGTAGCCCACCCCTGATTATCTACACAGCTCTTCTAAAATTATACACATTCAACCTCATTTACTGTAATAGGAAAAACATACCCGGAGCCCAGAATGGAAAAAAAGGAAAAAAATCAAAAATTTGCTAGTGTTACTGTATACCTGACCCAAATTTTGCTACCTGTACTACGTACCTGATCATTCCGATAGGAGCCCACCACTGGATAAGACCTATTTATCCTGGGGTAAGAAGTAAAAGAAGAAGAAAAAACCAGAACACATAGAAAATCAACCAATTTCTTGGGGGGGGGAGGGATTTGTGGTTGGTTTACAACTATCTACTTTTGTGATCTTTGGGAGGGATTAAGGATTTTCTCTAAGAAACTCTAAACCCATTTATAAAATCACTACTCCTAGGATTCCCTCTGGAACTAGAATGAGTAATAAACCAGCTTAAATTTGCCCTTGGTTTCATATTTTTGCCGCTGCTTCTCTATTTTTAGGAAGCTGGTCTTTCCCCAGGATACTTCTTCAAGAATATAAAGAGTTTAGTTTCCACTTTTGCTCAGCTCAGTGATGTTTTGATGGATGTGGCTTGAATGTTAGCAGTAGCATATGGTCTTTCAAATGTCTGGTAATATATTTTTCTCATTCAGGTCATAGGGAGTAAGTCCTGATAATGATTGATGTCTGGGATAAAAGCCAATGAATGTGATTATATAGGAAGGGAACCACTTCTATGTCTTTTAAAAATAAAATAAAAATCAGTCTGAGTTCATCAAAATATTTTTAAAAGGTTGTAGGGATACTCATGCCCTCTGTAAAAATAGTTAAACCAAAATTTGCAAAGATAATTTAATTTAATTATATGAGTTTTGATCTAATGATATATTTTCATTAGAAGCTTATGAATAATTGTTTCCTCAAACTAAAATTGACAAATAATTATAATCCTCTTTAATAAGCTAAGAATTTTAACCCAAACTGACAAGGCATTTACTTATAAGCCTGACAATTCCAAAATCCTGTCTATAAAATCGATAGGATACACATTCAGGAGTCAAATGCCATTCAATATCTTTAAAAAATGGAAAATAAAAATCCCACTTAAGGGAAAATAAGATTTTCTGTCAATTTAATGGGTTTTTTTTTCCACTGTTTAAGCTCTTGCTACAAATATTACAATAAATCATTTCTTTCTTTTCTTTTTCAATTTTGGCACAGTAAGACATTTTTAATAACTATTACCAAAAGTATACCTTGAACCGCGCAGCAACCTTAGACGAACATTAGATGGAGGCAAATAAAGTTTCCTGTATCTTTGCTGTTATCTAGTGATGATAATTTGACATTTTACAGCCCAGATGTGTTAGTCTGGGTGAGGCATGCTTGGAAATGGTAAAAAAACAACAACCCAGGAATCAGCAAATATACACACCTAGTATTTTATTCCTTTTGTCTCCATACTACAAGTATTTTTTTTCTTCAAAAAAAAAAAACCTTTGGAAAAATGGTATTTAATGAGGGAAGATAATAAGTGCATAGAGAAAAAAAACCAGTCTGCAATAGGACTTTGATTGACAAGTCCAGATTCAAATTTACCATCATCATCAGAAGCTCGATAGCTGACATTGAGATGATCAGTTTCTTTTAGCCCAATCTGTTGCTATTTACACTGCTTTTTGCTCTTAGAGGCTAAATAGGATATAAATAAAACAAACAATAACTGGAACTTACTTCTCATCATGAACATGCCACCCTGTCCTCGGAGAGGGGCAGCATATAAATCCAATAAATAAAATAAACATCCACTGAAAAAATTCTATAAATACACATTCACAACATTTGGAGGCAAGTTGTTCCACTGATTAATTGTTTCAATTCCAACAATTATTCAGGAAATTTCTCCTTAGATCTCAGTTGCTTCTCTCCTTGATTAGTTACTTCTCTCCTTGATTGGCAAAAGAACCAGCAAACATGTGGAAAACTCTTAAAAATATCACCATATACGGCAAACCTCCTTCCCAGGTTGAAGGAAATCAACAACTGGCAGCTCTTCTGGTGAAGTATCTTTAGACATTTTCAACGGTGTTAATGTCTGAGATGCAATATGGATTCCAAACAGATGAGCTGTATTCGAGGATGGGTCTGGCAAAAGTTTTGTAAGCTCTGGTAAGTAGTGTGAGATTGCCAGAGCAGAAGCTATGTAGGATTAGGTTTACAACTCTTGAAGCCTTCTTGGCTATATTGTTGCAGTGGGCTTTGGCACTTAAATCTTTTGTTATTAGTATACCAAGGTCTTTAACCGAGTGGGGATTATCTGTGATAATTTGATTATTCAGTTCGTATTTGGAGTTCAGATTCTTCTTCCCAATGTGTAGGACAGAGCATTTGCTAGTTGAGATTTGGAGTTGCCATGTGTTAGACCACTCAGAAACAGCGTGCTATGCTATCATTTCTGCTAGTTTTGAGGACTGCAGAAGAGGAAAACTTGGGTGATGGGAGGGAAAGATTTAATAAGACTAGATTAACTGGTGTCTGAGAAAATTTTATTCCTGGTCTTCCCTGACCATATTTCTTGAAGATATCTTTCAATCCATATTTGAATCCTTCCTTTTCTTCCCTTGCTCTACTCATTCCCCTGGCCTTAATCTATTGCAGCCTTTGCATTCATTAATTCTGCGTGAATTTACCACCCACTGATCCTGATCCTATTACAGATCCATTCCCCTTTAGTTAATTACCCTCATCCATCATTAATGCCCATGTGATCAATCATTATTAAATAAAGAAATTCTATTTCAATTAGTTCATTCTCCCAAATTTCCAGCTCAAAGCCAGTCCAAAATTAATTGTCCCTGCATTTTACCAATTGAGGTCCTAGAATGAGGCTGAATTTACATTGCTGAAGCATATGGAAGTAGAATATAAGCTTGTGCACTTCACCTAAGACCTCAAATTGTGGAGCTGTTGCTCATTCCCACTCCTTTGAGGAAGTCTTCTCTTCTATTCCCTAAAGAGCTACCACTACCAGAATCTTTTTCTTTCTTATCCGATTATCCAACTGGATGCTGCTGTTCTTTGCCTCTTCTCAAAGTGGTGTGAAATAGGCAGCAGTTATATACTTGAACACAATTGCTAGCCATTTAGAATAATACAATAAAGAGTTGGAAGGGATTTTGGAGTCTTCAAGTTCAACTCCCTGCTCAGGCTCAACCCTATACTATATCAGACCAATGGCTGTTCAATTTCCTCTTTAAAAACTCCAGTGTTGGCTCACCAACAATTTCTGGATGCAAGTGATTCCACTGATTAATTGTCCTAACTGGCTGGAAATTTCTCCTTTGTTCTAGGTTGCTTCTCTCCTTGATTAGTTTCCACCCATTGCTTCTTTAGGTATCTTGGATAATAGGTTGACTGGGCCAGTGAAGGGCTACCAAAACTTTTACTACCACACTGTGGGCATGGGTTATTCAGGACGTTCTGCATTTTCTTTCAACATCTGTCAGTGCAAATTAGATGCTCTGGGGTGGAGTTCCATTTTCACTACCTCACTGCATTCCCCCATGTCCGGGCAGTAGCCCACTCCTGGTTAACCCCCTCTTCTTTGTGGCAGCCCTTAGTCATTGGAACGCTGCTATCATGTCAGTCCTAGTCCTCCTTTTTATTAATCTACACTTACCCAATTCCTGAAACCGTTCTTCATATATTTTAATCTCCAGTCTCCTAATCATTATTGTTGCTCTTCTATGCACTTTCTAGAGTCTCAACATCTTTTCGATATAATGTTGAACAAAACTGTATGCAGTAGTCCAAGTGTGGCCTTCTGATTGGAATGAAGGCAGTAGAGGGATGAGAGGCCAATGCTTTGATGAAAATCTAATGAAGAAACTTAGGTAGTCCTCACTTTACCATTACAATCAGTATTGGCAACTCTGTGCTAAGTGATGTGGTTATTAAGTGAAACATCATATGGCCACAATTTGAAACTTACTGTTGACTTCTCCATTGACTGCTTGTTGGAAGCTGGCTATGAACAAATGGCAATCAGTTGATTAAGGGGCTGCTGCAATGTTTGTAAGTTGAAGGACAAGTCATAAAGCTGGTTTTTTCAGTACTATTGTGGGCTTGAATGGCCACTAAACAGGGCAATTGATAACCAAAGACTACCTGTACACTGACATGATGAATGCAAAACTGGCTTCATTGAGATGGCAAGTCCCAAATCTTAGAAAATTAAATGTATAATATAATACCCTCCTTTCAGAAAATATAAGCATTATGATTTACATTACTTTTCTTGAGTAAAAATATCATTACAGGGAGGAACCTAATCTGAACCTACTTTAAGAGCCCTAAAAAAAAAAGAATGAATTTTGGTATTGCAGATAAGGTGGACTGAGTGATGTGTTTTCTCACCCAAGGCAACCATAAATGGCAGGTGTGAGTTAAATATATACATGAATCATCATTAATTTTAATAGCTCTGGCACAGATAATGTGAGTTTCATTCTAGCGTGAACAGACTGTCTAAAAACAGATGCAAAATGGCTTTTAACTTATTCATGTTCTTCACCATCAGATGTAGAACATATTATAGCATTGCAGGCTACCAATCTGCCAGCAATTTTTTTTAAAAAAAAATTCAGATGTACCAGATCATTTTTCTTATGACTGAAACATTGTATATATCACTATTCCTCGACAGCACTTTATCTTTTACAAAATATTATATACATCCTCCCAATTCCGTCCCTCCCAGTTAAAGATGAGCCCTCATGAAAGCAATAGCTCAGAATAAAACACTGGTGTTTTGCATCACAGAGCAAATCTTCTTCTCCATGTGTGTCATTTTCCTGCAACACATTGCTGCTCTTTATCTATGGTCACTATGCTTGATTAGGAACAAATTGTTTATTAATGACAGGCAGGTATGTCCAGGTTAAACAATGGCTGTTTTTTAGATTTAGATTTCTATGTACAGTGATTACAAACTGTCGTATGATGAGGCGTCTTACAAACGCCTCATCATACAAACTTTTCAAGATACAAACCCGGGGTTTAAGATTTTTTTGCCTCTTCTTACAAACTATTTTCACCTTACAAACCCACCACCGCCGCTGGGATGCCCTGCCTCCAGACTTCCGTTGCCAGCGAAGCACCCGTTTTTGCACTGCTGGGATTCCCCTGAGGCTCCCCTCCATGGTAAACCCCACCTCCGGACTTCCGTGTTTTTTTGATGCTGCAGGGGAATCCCAGCAGTGCAAAAACGGGCGCTTCGCTGACAATGGAAGTCTGGAGGTAGGGTTTCAAGGACTTCGGTGTTTTTGCAATGCTGTGATTTCACTGATGCTCCCTTCACTGGGAAACCCCACCTCCGGACTTCCGTTGCCAGAGAAGCACTCATTTTTGCAATGCTGGGATTCCCTTGCAGCATCGCAAAAACACAGAAGTCTAGAGGTGGGGTTTCCCATGGAGATCCCAGCAGTGCAAAAACAGGGGCTTCGGCTGGCAAAAGGGGTGAATTTTGGGCTTGCACGCATTAATCGCTTTTCCATTGATTCCTATGGGAAACATTGTTTCGTCTTACAAACTTTTCACCTTAAGAACCTCATCCTGGAACCAATTAAGTTTGTAAGACAAGGTATCAGTGTATTTTAATTTCTCTGTGTCTGAGTCTCTGTCTCTGTCTCTGTCTCTGCCTCTGTCTCTGTCTCTGTCTCTCTCTGTGTAGCCACAGCCTGAGTGTGGGTGCTACAGTCCAATATGATATTAGTTTTATGAAATCTAAAATGTCTTAAGTTTGCAGGCTCCCTAGTGCTCTCTGAGCTTCACTATCTTCTTGCAGACATTTCATTACCCAAACTGTATAACTCATTGCATTGGGCAATTTAAAAATGATTTTTTTAAAACCAGAAATGAATGTTCTTCCATAAAAGATGGATCTTTTGTGTAAGGGATGATTTAGTCAAATATGCATTTATAGAAAATAAAAACCTAACTAGAGATGCAGTTATTTTGATTAAAACCTCAATATTTGCGATATAAACAGGAATAATTGAAATAGAAAAAAGTAAGTGCATGTGCAACCTCACAGACAAAATTAAACATTTTAATAAACACACTGCATTTATTATTATGGCCCTACTGAGGATTTTTCAAATATATCTCACAAAGCTTTGAATATCTTTTTACTTTGGCTGAAGATCAAATAATTATGACTAGAGATTTTAATCAAGTTTTAGATTCTTTATTAGATTGCAATACTACTCAACCTAAATCATTCTACATTCTCATATGTGGAAAATACTGAAAGCTTATGTGTCAGAGTTCAATTTTATAGATATGTAGTGACTTTTAAATCCTTCTCAACAATAATATACTTTTTAAAAATCTTGACAGCACAGTTTTTCATGATTTGATTATTTTTAAACATCTTGATCCTTCAGAAACAGTTTGGCAAAGTGCACCAGGCTAGAGTGTGACAGACTGAGTTTTAGACACAAAGCCAGCTGTGTGATTTTAGGTCAATCACTTTGTCTTAGCTAGAAAGAAGACAATGGCAAACCACTTCCAAAAATGTTGCCAAGAAACAGTGATAGTCTGAACACTTACTAGTTGGACTTAAAGGTAGAAAGAAAAAAAAAGGAAGGAAGGAAGGACAAAAGAAAGAAAGAAAGAAAGAAAGAAAGAAAGAAAGAAAGAAATCTTTAGCCTTAGGTGAACTTGTTAATACATATGGTACCATGGATTATTTTCATGTCTGATCATGCCCCAGTGAAACCAGTAACATACAGTAAAGAATCCTGTTTTTCTAGATGAAATTTAAAATATTACGGTTTTTGTATAAAACACATGCAGCAAATATTTGAAGAATGTTTTGTTTTAAACATTCTATGAATGTATGCTTTATTATGCTATGAAGGTTGATATAAATGTTCTGCTTTATGGAAAAAGAAAGAAAAAAGTTTAATAAAAATGAGGGGGAGGTGAGCGGCTTCTAAGTAGTTATGCAATAAATAAAATTACATAAAATTTTAATGTCCTCTAAAGAGAAACCAAGTATCTATGGAACAGAATAAAACAATGATATTGGGAGTAAAGTCAGTGCTGTGTCAATAAAAAGTCCCCAACCCCAACAATATCACATTATTTCTACTATTATATTAAACAACTGCTGACTGTGTGAAACTATTTTCCAATTTTCTTGTTAAATGTCAGTGCAAAAAATATTGACAGCAATTCTGGCATGGAGATTACAGATCATATTAATTATCCATTCTGCACAATCTGTTTCTTTATCAAAGGTCAAACAAGTATCTAATAATATTAAATTGCTAATTTATATGCTGGATTCATAGTATCAGAAAAAATGAAGTAATCGTAGACTTGCAGAATGTAGAAAAAACAAGACAAATGTTATTGATTTATTTGACAAGAATTAGTGGATCAAGTGAATACTATGCATATAGTATAGTTAGATTTCATAAAGGCATTTGATAAAGTAGACCATAGCCTTTAAATATACTGTATTGTACTGTTCTGTTCTGTGCTGTGCTGTGCTGTACTATACTATACTATACTATACTATACTATACTATACTATACTATACTATACTATACTATACTATACTATACTATACTAACATAACATGCAATGCAATGCAATGCAATGCAATGCAATGCAATGCAATGCAATGCAATGCAATACAATACAATACAATACAATACAATACAATACAAATATATTTTGGGTGCATATAAGCTCATGCAAATTTGGAAAATTATTTACATTTTGAATCCTTTTAAATATTTGGGATTAGATATGCAAAAGAAGCTTTGTTTGTTTGAAAATATATCAATTTAGTTTTTTTAAAGTAAATTTATCTTAAATTCTACCATATTTTATAAGATTCATACCAGTATCAACATATTTAGCATAGTAATATAATACCTTTAACTTATTTTAAGCAGGTTGTAAATTATAATGTAAATCTATCAGAAAAATCTTGGATTGTAACCCAATAGTGTGCCCAATAATGAAAAAATGACTATTGAAGTTAGTAATAAATTTGCAATATATATGAGAGTATTCCTTCCATTCAGCTTTGGTAGAGTGGAATGTAGTGGCATCCCTGGAGACTGGGATAATAAAAAGATGTGTGGGACAAAAGAACACGTGACACTGTGAATAATAGAAAAGTGCCTTAAAAAATCTGAAGCATCCTTAAAATTTGTAGAAATCCAGAAGCCTCTTTCACAGGAGAAGAACACTTTTAAGAAATTGTAAAACAGATTGCAAAAGGCTGTATAAAAGTGAATGGGCATCTATATGTGATAAAATTGTATTAATCTAATGCAAAAAGTGTCAGTATGACATAGATACAAATCTTGGGTTAAAGAAGGCTTTGGGGCTGCACCTTCTTTTCTGCTTCTTTCAATAGAGCTTCTTGGCTGGCTGGCTTCCTTCCTTCCTTTCTTCTTTATCTCTCTTTCTTTCTTACTCTTTCACTATCCCTCTCTTTTTTCTCTCTCTCTGTACAATGCAGCAATTTAATCATTAAATCTACCGTCACTGAATTTTTAGGCAAAATATTTTGACAGAACTGTTATGAATAAGTAATGTTATCAGATGCCTGCTTAATCACAGGGCTAATTTGTGCTTTTTAATATTTTTTTAACCAATGTAAATTCCCACATTTTCTTCTTCTAACTGTAATAAGAGCAACAAATGGGAACCATTATGACTCAAGAAACTAAGGAGGGCAGCAATGCATTTTATAAATATTAGAAATGTTTCATAGATAGTTTTCTCAACAGTTTTGTCTATAATTACCAAGTTGATTACTTCACAAAGACAGATTAAGAGGAACACAACTCCACTTCACCACACACACTTTGCTTTGTCTCCGCTGTGATGTTTTACCTGGCAATTCTAATTTCTGGGAGAGGTACCAGTGATTGGAATGTTTAAAATATTTTTTTTCCAGCTTAGACAGTGAGATGATACCTTGAGGTGAACTTAAGCTGGCTGACATAGGTGTAAGATCTATGATTTCCTGTGAATCTGCAAATTGCTAACTTTAGAAAAGTTGGGGTGTATGGGGTGTTCAGAGAGTGGTAGCATCTCTGGAGTAGAGCATGTCATGACTTTTTAGGGCAGTTCATTTTAGGACAGCTTTTAGGGCAGCTCATTCACCTTTGGTCTTCATCTGTCACTCAGCTCTCACTTGTGGCTCCTAGTAGCTATACAATCACAGTGGCCACATTCCAGGCAACAACTTTGATGGGTTGGCCAAACCAGGTTGAGAGTAGCTATTGGGTCATTGATCTTCAGTGAGATAGGGACTTGTCTATCCTGAGCATGTGAAGATTGATTCCGGTAGGCTGAGCACATGAAACCTACTAGAACAGGACAATGGTCATGAAGGCAGTCTCTGCAAGCAATATGGTACACTAAGAGCACAGAAAGACAGGAAAGATGCTCTTGTCAACCACTGGGACCAGCCCATCTCCAATGTCTTGACTCTTGTCCTGCTATTGGAGCAAGATGGAATCTGGGAAGAGAGAGTGAGACTGACTATATGCATTTCTCCCTCACTTTAATCCAATTCATGCACAAGTCTTGATAAACCCCCCCCCCAATTCTTGTGAAAAGTCCTGTGGTGATGGCGAGTGATGAAGCAGTAGGTGTGTATACACCGGGAGCTGGAACCATGGACCTGCACACAGGTGACTCAGGTCTAATGGTCATCTTCCTGCTAACAAGAAACAGCTGAATTCAGCATCTACCTGAGCAGCCCTCTCTAGAACCACACAGCACACCTCCATAGTTGGACCACACTGCTTATTATTATTATTATTATTATTATTAATTAAATTTGTATGCCGCCCCTCTCCGTAGACTCGGGGCGGCTCACAGCAGAAATAGAAAAAAAATATACAATACAAATCTAATAATTAAAACTAAAAACCCATAATTTAGAAACATAGAAACATAGAAGACTGACGGCAGAAAAAGACCTCATGGTCCATCTACTCTGCCCTTTTACTATTTCCTGTATTTTATCTTACAATGGATATATCCCAGGCATGTTTAAATTCAGTTACTGTGGATTTACCAACCACGTCTGCTGGAAGTTTGTTCCAAGGATCTACTACTCTTTCAAGTAAAATAATATTTTCTCATGATGCTTTTGATCTTTCCCCCAACTAACTTCAGATTGTGTCCCCTTGTTCTTGTATTCACTTTCCTATTAAAAACACTTCCCTCCTGAACCTTATTTAACCCTTTAACATATTTAAATGTTTCGATCATGTCCCCCCTTTTCCTTCTGTCCACATACATAAACAATATAGGCCTGGGGAAGTTATCTCAGTTGCCCCATGACTGACGGCAGAGGTGGTCTAGTAAAAGGAAGGGGCTAGAAAAGTTGCCCTAAACATTGTTGCCTTATAGAACCTTGTCCAGGTTTCCATGGTTGGAGGGGATCCCATTTCATTGAGACAACAAAATCTCAATGAAAATATAAGGTGACACCACTCACCATTGGCACGTAGAATATACGTACACTTCAAGACAACCTCTTAGCAAATTGACCAGAAAGAAAAACAGCCTAGGTCTCCAGAGATCTCACAAGATTTAACATCAATATTGTGACCCTGTGTGAAACTCATCTAGGCAATGAAGGCCAGCTCACAGAAACAGGAGGTGGGTATACATTCTCTGATGTGGATGCAGCAATAACAAACACCATGAATCTGGAGTTGGCTTTGCAGTTTAAAATCATCTTATCTGAAAACTTGCCAGTCTTCCCAAAGAAGTGAATGACTGACTGTATCTCCCACTGCCAAGAAGAAAGCAAGCCACATGCTGGTTAGTGCCTACAAACCCACAATGATGAACCCGGATGAAGTAAAGGACAAATTTTATCTTGATGCCTTACTTTCATCCATGAAGCACATAGAGGACAAAAGAAGCAATACAAAGACATATTTAAAGCCTCTTTCAAGTCCCTCAATATCGACACCACCTCCTGGGAACCCTGGCACAAGATCAACCAACATGGTGCATGCTGATTCACCAAGGGTGCCAGACATCTTAGGCCAGAAGGACATTCATAACAGAAGAGAAGCGAGCACTTTGCAAAGCCAGAGCTGCAGACAATGTGACACTGGTGCTCATACATGTATGCCCAATATGTGCAGGAACATTTTGTGCCCATATAGGCCTTACCAGCCACCTGCAGATATATCATGTACAGCCCACAACCCATTAGATGTCAAGGTCCTTTTTGAACATGGTGAACATTTTTACTGTTTGGAAGTTTTTTCCTCCATCTCTGCTTGAAAAATGGACCTCATGCCCACCCCCAGGCATTTATCTTTGTTCTTTTTGCCTGAAGCACATCTGATCAGCTCCTCAGCTGTGTTTTGGGCAGATTATAGCTACAGAGCATGCATGTGAGCAGAATTACATGAGGGTATGTGCACATGTGTGTGAGAATATCGCCGGCCGACTCACCGGCTTCCCGGCGCTTTTGCTGGAGGGCCGGCAGACTCGGGCCCTCCCGATGGCGGCCGCCATCTTGGTTTCGGCCGAAATCTCGCGATGCGAGATTTCGGCCGAGAAGGCCCTGCCCACGTGGCTGGGCATGACGTCGGGTCCGGGCGGGGCCTGCTGGCCCTATTTAAGGGACAGCAGGCCGGGAAGAGAGCCTTTTCGCCCGGACCTGGTGCCTGAGCAGACACTTCTTTGGTGCTGCTCGGCCGCCATTTTGGGTCTCCCTCGTGTCGCGGCCGCCATTTTGTGGCCTGCCGAGGGGGCGAAAAGTGCTGCGTTGCGCAACGAGGTTATCTGGCTTTCCAGCAAGACGACGTGTGGCCTTATTCATCTTCGCGTGGCTACATTCTTCAGGATCCCCCTCGGGCCCGAGGGGGACTGGTAACCTCCTCCCGGCTGGGAGGAGGGCGTGCTGGGGGGTGTTTTGTCTGGGCCCCGGTCTTGTGTGGCTTGAGGTCAGGCCTTTGAGGCCTGCCTGCGCAGGGAGGCTTGCCATTGGGGATATCAATCACTTAATACTGTGTTATATATCTATCATTTGTATTATTCCCTATAAAGGGGGTGAAGGGTTTCTGGGGCTTAGGCTCTAGGTTGGGCCCTGCGTTGGGGGAGTTGGGCCTGCCACCCGGGCGGTGGGTTGTGGTCTAGGTATTTTATTGGCTCATTGCATACAAGGAGCAGGGTGATGGCTCCTAAGAAGAGGCCTGCCTCTACTCCGATGGCTCCGCCAGCGGTGCGACCCAGAAGGGCCCTTAGGCCTTCTGCCCGGGCCCGGGCCAGCAGGGAGGGGACTGCGGGGGTGGTCCCTGACCAGGGGGGGGGCGGTCTCCTTGCCTCCTGCCCCTCAAACTGATATTTCTCCTGCTTTGTCTTGGGCCAGGGTGTTGGAGAGGCTCGACGAGCTCGAGCAGTGGAGGAGCGGTGCAGTTCCCGGAGCGGCCAGCAACCAAGTGCCCGCAGCGTTGGGGAGGGAGCCGGCGGCGGCCCAGGCTGGGCAGCCGGCTCCGTTCGGACGGCAGGCCCCGGCAGGGCCGATGGCGGCTTTCCCGGGCCCCGCGCCATTGGGCCCCCCGTGGATGTCTTCAACCCCGTACGGGGCAGGTGAGGCTGCACCACACAACACATCCCTGTCTTTTCTTCCTCCCCCCGCCCCGGGTTTTCCCCCGGCGGGGGTCGGGAGTGGGTCCAGCTTTTTGGGGTCCCCCGCGGGCACCTGTGGGCAGGTGTGGGCTCCGCCGGCACCTCCTCCGGGGCCGCCGGCGGCCAGCGCTGCTACGGTGTCTGGGACGGGTCCTGTGGGGACACCAGCGGTGTCCGGGGCAGGGGGGTGGGTTCCTCCGGCCCCTCCGGTCATGCCCCCGCTCCCGGTTTTCCCCTATCCCCATGGGGCGGGTGTTTTTGGTGTGGCGGCCAACTCGGTGTGGGACCCCTTCGCTTGTATTAAAGCGGGGGCCATACCGTGCGGGCTTCCATCCACCCCTCTAGGTTGCCACCTTCACCCGTCGGTCAAGGAGGCTATTTGGCGGGGCGAGTATGTGGATCTCTTTTCGCTGTTGAACCGTGAGGTTCCCAAACAGGAGAAGGAGATCGTCCCGGGGGAGAAAACAAAGAAGACCAAGGTAACGAAATGCTTCAGCTCATGGCTGTATGCCTTTCTTACCTATGGGTCGGTAGTGATCCAACGGCAGCCGGCTATGGCCTCTGCCATGTTTAAGTATATAGACTTAATCGCCAGGGCCCATTTTGAATATAAGGGCACCATCTGGCGCCATTATGATAAGGGTTTCTGCATGAGGATGTCTGTGGAGCCCAACTTGCCGTGGGATATGGTGGTCCCGGACCTGTGGTTCCGGGCCACGCATATGTCCGGGAAGGAAGGGTGTGAGCGCACGGATAGTGGGCACTTTATGGAGGAGGAGCCCGGCGCGGCTTCGCCGGCCAAGGCGACTCCTGGTGTGGCTGGCAAGGGGGCCTCGCCCGCTTGTCATGAGTTTGCTGCAAAAGGGGCGTGTTTTCGTCCCTTTTGTAAATACAAGCATGCCTGCGGGAATTGTGGGGGGTCCCATGCAGCTTCAGTCTGTCCCCGCCCCAAGAAAGGGGCGGAGAAGAAGGGCGGGGGTCCAGGTAAACCTCCCCCACCAGCTGGGGGAAAAGGGGCCCAGCCCAATTAATGTTTCTGTGCTTGAGGGTTGGTTGATCGACTACCACCCTCGCCCGAGAGCCGAGTTGCTCTTGAGGGGCTTCTCTGAGGGATTTAGGATCCCTTATGTGGGTATTAGGAGTGCCTTCATGTCCGACAACCTCAGGTCGGTTGTCGGGCATGAAGACATTGTACGGGCTAAGATTCGAAAGGAGGTGGCTGAGGGCAGGGTCCTTGGGCCCTTCCCGGAGCCGCCCTTTCCGAATCTTCGTGTGTCCCCCTTGGGTGTGGTCCCCAAAAAGGCGAGTGGTGAATTTAGATTGATTCACCATTTGTCTTTTCCAAAAGGGGAGTCAGTGAATGACTTCATTCCTGACGAGCTTTGTTCCGTCCGGTACGCATCCTTTGATGCGGCCGTGGCTATGGTTAGGGAGTGTGGGGTGGGAGCCCTTATGGGTAAATGCGACATTAAGTCGGCATTTCGGCTCCTCCCCATTCACCCAGGCGACTTCGAGCTGCTGGGCTTCCATTTCGAAGGTGGGTTTTATGTGGATAGGGCATTGCCGATGGGATGCTCTATTTCCTGCTCCCTCTTTGAGAGCTTTAGTACCTTCCTCGAGTGGGTGCTCAGGGGGCGGAGTGGCCTGGGGTCTGTCGTTCATTACCTTGATGATTTCTTGATGGCCGGGCCTGCGCAATCTGAGCAATGCTTTGCTTTGATGCGGGACTTCGAAGCCCTTTGTGCTCAATTGGGGGTGCCTTTAGCCTCCGAGAAGACCGAAGGCCCTGCCACCAGGATTACCTTCCTGGGTATTGAATTGGATTCAGTGGAGCAATCTTCTAGATTGCCCCTGGATAAGTTGATTAAGATCAGGTCCAAACTTGAGGCGGTCCTGGGCTGCAGGAAGGTTACTCTTCGGCAGCTCCAGGAGTTGGCTGGGATTCTTAATTTTGCCTGTCGGGTAGTGGTGCCCGGTAGGGCTTTTTCTCGCCGGTTGTATGATGCGATGAAGGGGCTGACTTTGCCCCACCATCGTACCCGCTTATGTGCAGGGGTCAGGGCTGACCTCTGCGTGTGGCGGGAGTTTTTGGAACGTTTTAACGGGTTGTCGTTTTGGCGGCAGGAGCTTCTTTTGGAAGCGGAGCTGCAGCTGTGTTCCGACGCCGCAGGGACTTGCGGTTTTGGGGTAGTGTTAGGTGACCAGTGGTGCTGGTCGGCATGGCCTCCGGAATGGAGTGCCTGTTCATTGGTTAAGGACTTAACCTTTTTGGAGCTTTTCCCCTTGATAGTGGCCTTAGAGCTCTGGGGGGAGCAGTTCAGGGATAAGACTGTGCATTTTTGGTGTGACAATCTAGCGGTTGTCCATGTTGTGAACGCCCTGTCCTCTAAGAGTGACAGGGTGATGCGGCTTGTCCGCCATTTTGTGCACAGGTCCTTGTCTTTGAACGCCTTGTTTTTGGCTAGGCACGTCCCTGGTTTAGATAACGGGGTGGCTGACGCCTTGTCCCGTGGTCAGTTGTCCAGGTTTCGGACCCTGGCCCCGTGGGCCCGAGAGTCGCCGGAGGTGTTTCCAGCCCACCTGTGGAGCCTGGGCGGGCTCTCGAGAGCTGGAGAGATGAGGCCTCCAGGGCGATCGCCTTATCGGTAGCTCCTAGTACCCTGCGAGCTTATCAGCGTGCAGGTAAGGAGTTTGGGGATTTCAGGCTGGGTAAGGGTTACCCCCATTGCTGGCCTGCCCCGGTTGAGCACCTAGCTGAATTCTGTGTCCTGCTGAAGGGGCGTGGCCTTTCAGTGAGGACTATCAGGGCCAGGTTAGCCGGCCTCGCCTTTCTGTCCAAGGCGGGGGGGTTTGGTGATTTTACGGGTGATTTTCGCATCCGGAGGATGCTGGAAGGTTGGGTGAGGGAGCGACAGGGGTTTCCCGCTGACGCTCGTCGGGCCCTGACGGTTCAGCAGCTGTCTCTGATTAATCAGACGTTTGGCAGTCTGTGCGCCTCTCCTTACGAGGCTCGGCTGTTCAGGGCAGCGACTTGCGTTATGTTTTTCGGGGCCCTCAGGGTCAGCGAGGCAATGGCCTCCTCGCAGTCTGACTTGTCGCTCCGCGCCTTCCAGCTCGCTGATCTGTCCTTTAGACAGGGGGGTGTCTCTCTTTTGGTGAGACACTCCAAGACAGATCAGTTACACAGAGGGGTTAGACTTGAACTTAGTGCAGCCACCGATAAGTCTGTTTGCCCGGTGGCTGCTTTGCAGCAATTTTGTGTTTTGCGGGGGTCAGGGCATGGGTACCTTTTTATACACCAGGATGGTTCCCCCCTGACCCGGTATCAATTCTGGGCGATAGTGTCTAAGGCTATGTCGCAGGTAGGCATGGATCCCGCCGGTTATGGAACGCATTCGTTCCGTATCGGCGCCGCCACTAGCGCGGCACTTTCTGGTCTCCCGGCCCAACGGATTCAGGAGATCGGCCGCTGGCGGTCAGCGGCATATTTGGGTTATGTTAGGCCCGCTGAGGATCCGGGGCAGGGTTTAGGCTAGGTAACCTCTCTGTGTGTGTCCTCTTCCAGGTTCCCAGTCCAGGCAGAAACCGACGGCGCTGCTGTGTGGCCACAGCATGGTCTTCTGGGCCGGCCGCTCAGCTGCCAGAAGTGCCATCGGGACCCAGCTGTCGTTGGGACGGTGGGTCAATGTTGTTTGGATGGGCCGGAGGGGTATGCGGTGGGAGGGCCTCCTACCGACGCTGCTGGGTACGCAGCATCTCAGGGCGGTACCCGGCGCTGCTGGGCGGGCGGCTACCCAGGGTCGCGCCCAGATGGGACTGGGTGGTCGGCAGCCCATAGCCGCACCCAGATGGCTGGTCTTGCACCTTGGTGGCAATGACCTATGCCTGCTTGGCGGTCTACCGTTGATCGTCCAGGCGCGCGAAGACCTGCGGCGGCTTCGCACGTTGTGGCCCACCACGCAAGTGGTGTGGTCAGAGATCCTTCCAAGGATCTTTTGGAGGGACGCCATTTCCCTTAGGGCCATCCACCGGGTTAGACGTAGGGTGAATAAGGCCGTGGGGAAGACTGTCAAAGAATTAGGGGGGATTGTAGTTGCCCATCCCCTCATCACTGTAGATCGGCCGTGGCTTTACCGGGCCGATGGCGTTCACCTGTCAGAACAGGGGAACGCCATTTTCTTACAGGACCTGCAGAGGTCTCTGCGTGAGCTGGCGCAGATAGAGGGGGGAGTCGGGGGGCCAAGATAGAGATCTGACCCCCGCTCCGTGGCAGGTTAGGGGCGGAAATCTGGGTGGTTTCAGCAACTGCGCGTTCTCCCTTGGGCATCTTTGGGGATGATTGACAGGTTCTCTCCAAGACCATGGTGGGTGCTACCTGCGCACTTGGGGGGAACCTGTCTTTGGGTCCCGCTATTGAAGTCCCAGGGTAGGGGTGAGCCGGCGGGACCCCCCTCATGCGAGTGTATGGCAGGGTCTCAGGTGAGGGAGAGGTCCCTCACCTGGACCAGCATCGATTACGCCCATAGTTGCCCAGGAATGTTGACCTTTTACGTCATTTCCGCCCCGGAAGTGTTTGTTTGACCCTGCAGGTCCATTTGGTTCCGGGTCATAGTTCAGTATGTTGATTATGCAAATTATGCTAATTTATGCTAATTTAATTAATAAATTATGCAAATTTATTATAATAAAAATGACCCAAGTTTAAATCCAGCTCTGGTGTCCGAGTCGTTATTCCGTCTCTTCAGCAATATCGCCGGCCGACTCACCGGCTTCCCGGCGCTTTTGCTGGAGGGCCGGCAGACTCGGGCCCTCCCGATGGCGGCCGCCATCTTGGTTTCGGCCGAAATCTCGCGATGCGAGATTTCGGCCGAGAAGGCCCTGCCCACGTGGCTGGGCATGACGTCGGGTCCGGGCGGGGCCTGCTGGCCCTATTTAAGGGACAGCAGGCCGGGAAGAGAGCCTTTTCGCCCGGACCTGGTGCCTGAGCAGACACCCACCCGCCCTTCCCTATTTTGCAGTGTGCTTCGGGGTCGCCTGCGGGGGCCGAATGGGAATTTTTTGCAGCCTCGCCCATTAGGCCAGGCTGTTTTTTCGCCCATTCCACACTGGGGAGATGGATGGGCGGTTAGGGGGTGTTGGCATTTAATTAGGTTAATTGGCTTACCTCTGGTCATTGGGTAGGCAGGTTAGGGGCGGAAATCTGGGTGGTTTCAGCAACTGCGCGTTCTCCCTTGGGCATCTTTGGGGATGATTGACAGGTTCTCTCCAAGACCATGGTGGGTGCTACCTGCGCACTTGGGGGGAACCTGTCTTTGGGTCCCGCTATTGAAGTCCCAGGGTAGGGGTGAGCCGGCGGGACCCCCCTCATGCGAGTGTATGGCAGGGTCTCAGGTGAGGGAGAGGTCCCTCACCTGGACCAGCATCGATTACGCCCATAGTTGCCCAGGAATGTTGACCTTTTACGTCATTTCCGCCCCGGAAGTGTTTGTTTGACCCTGCAGGTCCATTTGGTTCCGGGTCATAGTTCAGTATGTTGATTATGCAAATTATGCTAATTTATGCTAATTTAATTAATAAATTATGCAAATTTATTATAATAAAAATGACCCAAGTTTAAATCCAGCTCTGGTGTCCGAGTCGTTATTCCGTCTCTTCAGCAATAGCGAGCGTGAGTGCAAGTGTGAAACATCACAATGCGAACTGGTGGTGAAAATATTTGGCACTTACCCCAGCTTCCCATGGAATGGAAATCAGCAAAAGAAGTAAGAAAATATTTTCTGCCAGTTATACATTGACAATGTTGGAACTTCTGAAATCAGAGCTGGAGAAATAGAATTGCCCTGCTTGTCAGTTCTAATTTAGTTTTCTGAACTGCAAGATTTTTTTTTTAAAAAAAATAAGCATGACATTGATATGATGAAAAGACCATTTCACAATCCTAATCAGGAAACATTTTTTAAAATAATGAAACATTACACTAAAGTCAATCTACCTGATAAGAAACCTGACAAATTACAAACCAAAACAACTGTCTGGAAAAGAAATCCAGCCAAAATTTAGCTTCACTAATCTGCAGTGACATATACAAATTAGCTATCTTCCTTTACCCTGTCTTCATGCTTCCCTCCTCCACAAAGCTGGGTCACGTTTCATGTATCTGGCAACATTGTCAAGAAAGCTTGGATGCATCTTGACCCTTAATCAAAATGTAAATGTTCCTTGCTGAACAATGCAAGGTTGCAAAGGCAAAACTGACTTGATTTTTTTAAAAAAAGATGCTTGCTAGGGGGAAAGGGAGAAATGTGTATTCAAATATTTTTTTTTCTTAACAGGGAGCAAAGTGCAGCATTTGTCTCAAAGTTCTCAAGGTGGAAGCTGAATTTCATACTTTCATTATCTTTGGCTACATATGAGACAGCAGATCTGCATTGTAATGTTGGGAGGTAGAAGAACCCTAAAGATAGATTTTGTCTTAGTTTGTAATGGCATGTGAAAATGATCTTGTGAGACACATGAAAGATCTGCAAATCAGGCAAAGCCAGACAAGAGGCAGCTGAGACCACAGAAGGATTGGGGACATGGAAAACCTCACAGAAGGAGTCCTTCCTAGTTTGGATTGGATTGTAAAGGCAATGGGTGGTGGTGGATGGAACAGATGTACTTTAAGACTTATAAGATTCTGTTAAAGTAACCATAAAATAAAGTTAGAGTAAGTATCTCTAAGTATGATTCTAATATGAACTTCTTCTAATATGGACTTCTTCACAAGGCTGACATGCAGGCAATAGTGCTATGTTCTTGTTTATTTCTGGAGCCAAATAAAATAGCCTGGTTTCCTCTAGAGAATAAAAAGGGAGGGATAGAAATTTTACCCTGTAGAATGTATTTCATTTTATTATGAATATGTAATGTTGGCATGCAAACTGTTTACACATTTAATATACCTGGAGAATATAAACTGAGTTTATGTTCAAGATTCATTTAACAAATGAAACTTTAGATCCAGAGTAATCAGGGGTGGGCTACTACCCGAATGGGGGGGGGATGAAGTGGGGTAGTAAAAATGGAGCTCCACTCGAGAACATCCAATTTGCACTGAAAGATGTTGAAAGAAAATGCATAAGCCACACAGTGTGGTAATAAAATTTTTGGTAGCCCTTCACTGAGGACAATGGATGTTGTCTTGATTCTCAATTGTCTCAATTTTAATAACAGTATAAATCAGGTCTCATCTGAGCTTACTGTCATGTGAAATGTAGCTAATATGCATATCCTTGGTTGTTATAAGAACTATTTTAAAAAATTCCAGTGAATTGTGGACACTGGAGTAAAGTTCAGATCAAATATTATACTTCCAGAATTTATATTATATTTTTGGAATTTAATTGCCTTTCTCCTTTTTCTTAGAATAATTATTCTGTATAAAATTTACAACCTCTAGGGAACAAACATGGAAGCTATTGTAACTTTAGCTTGTTCTTGTGAAGTTTACTTTTCCTTCAACATGAATTACCATACAATTGTTGAAACCCCAATAATGACAGAATACAACTAACATACTAACTGCTGTAGTATTGTAGTACTACTGTAGTATACTGCTGTAAGCCTCCGCGAGTCTCCAAAGACTCGGCGCGGCTTACAGCATATAATATAAAACTATAAAATGCAAAGACAAATCCAATTAATTAAAACTACATAGCCTAAAACCCAATATTTTAAAAATCAATCATACACATTCAGATCTCAACCATACATCACATTCATTGGCCCAAGCCTGATGACATAAGTGAGTCTTAAGACTCTTGCAGAAGGTGAGGAGGGTAGGTGCAGTACAAATCTCTGGGGGGAGCTGATTCCAGAGGGCGGAGGCCCCTACAGAGAAGGCTCTTCCTCTTGGCCCCACCAAGCGACATTGTCTGGTTGATGGGACCTGGAGAAGGTCAACTCTGTGGGACCTAAGCAGAAGGTAGTCCTGCAAGTAATCTGGCCTGATGCCATTTAGGGCTTCATAGGTCATTACCAACACTTTGAACTGTGTCCGGAAACCAATCAGCAAACAATGCAGTCCACGGTGTGTTGGAGAAATATGGACATGTCTAGGAAGGCCCATGACTGCTCGCGCGGCTGCATTTTCATGAATAAGTAAATTTATATTGTTCTTTCTCTGTGATGTAGCCAAGTGATATAGTCCTTCTTTACATTTATATAGCAATTAAGATAACTCACCACACATGGCCAAAGCAATCCATTTTCAGACTTCCAACTGTAGCAATGGTAAGCAAAAATAATTATTCTTAAATTGCAGATGGCAACAGATAAAGGAATTACTCATCAATGCATTAATTAGTGTAAACCCTGTAACATATCTATTCATATCCGGACATTTTTTAAAAAAAGGAATAGAATAAATTTTTGTTTGTTTTAAAAAGCTGGAACCTTTTTCTCCATTATTTATATTACTTACACATATGGTGTATTTATGCATTTTTTAAAAATCCAGAGCCTCCTTTAAAAATAACAAACTATATATGTCAAACTTGAGTTCATGGAAATAATTGTCACTGACTGCCTTTGGAAAAGCCAATCATGGTGAAAATACAGCAATTGTAAACATACTGTCCCACTAGTAAATAAATGATTTGTGTGTAGACACCAAAATAGGAATAAAGAGGGTCTAATTTTTAGTTTCTGGAGATATGGCAGGGGTAAAATCCAACAGGTTCTGACAGGTTCTGAAGAATCGGTAGCAGAAATTTTGAGTAGTTCAAAGAACTGGCAAATACCCCCTCTGGCTAACCCCAGAGTGGGGTGGGAATTGAGATTTTTCAGTTTCCTTTCCCTGCCATGCCCACGTGTGTGTGTGTATGTAGGTGTGCGTGTGTATACATACTGTATTTTGGGGAATATTAGATGAAGATGGAGAATGAGACACATCTTAGGTTTTGGAGAGGAAAATAGGGAAAAATATCTGCCTACTAATATTCATCTCGCTAGCATCCCTAGTCTGGTCAGCTTCAGCACATTATTTTATCTCCTGGTTAGGACTTTAAAAAACCTTCTTCGGAGGACATAGTAATGACAAAAGCCTACAAAGACTTAGTCCTGAAAAAAAAAGTTCAGAGGGAGTAGCAATGAAAAAAACCCTGCAAGCCAGAAAGAGCCAGGAAGATCATTAGCACCTTGTTAGGGCTGGAGAAAAAAGCTTCGAAAAAACTACATTTGGAGTATAAGATGCACCCAGATTTTCAGCCTCTCTTAAGGCGGCAAAAGGCGTGTCTTATACTCCAAAAATACAATGCATGTGGGGTGGGGAGGTATTTCTTGGAAAGTTTATTTTTATTTTTGTTGCTTCTAAAGACATTTGCATTTCCACTCAGCCTTTAAAAACAAATGGCCCATAATAGTATATTAGTACAATAGTATCTGCTGCTGATTTTCTCTACCAGTTGGATTCAAGATACAACTGACTCTAATATTATATTACCACCACCCCTCTCTCTCTGTGTGTGTGTGTGTGTGTGTGTGTGCGTGCGTGCGCCTACTTATGGACAAGAAAAAACATGTCATGACATCCTACAGTGTAATGCACCGTGAGAGTAATCTTGAGGGACAGGAGGAAGAACTGAGACCAAGACAATGTTCAAATAAGGGAAATCTGACTCTAAAGAAGAAATGTAACTCGATAACATGTCTTAGACTTGATCCTCCCTAGTCCTCTTATAAATAAAGATGGAGGAGGAAGAATCAGTTTCGGATCTGCATTTGCCAAACTAATCCCAACCCCTAAAATCATGTAAAATACATCAGATTATACCAATGGGAACATTTTCTAACCATACAAAGTTGACTTTGGTATGAGTTGTGAGTGAGATGAAGGCAACTGCATAAGATCATGTCAGGAAAAAAAGATTTTTGGAGTATGATCAGGTACTGAACACATGAGTAAATTCCTAATAGCTCTGCAACCTCAGTATCTATTCTGTTTTCAAGATACTTTAAATTCAGCCTGTGTTTTCTCTACTTTCCTATTGCTATCTGTAATTGAGAGTGTACTTGGTGTTATCTACATTTGTAAATCTTAAGCTCACAGGCAAACATTTAGCCAACTCATCATTTCTGTGCCAAAGTAAACCAGGAAATTGAGCACAGAGAACGAAAGCAAAGCCATTCTTATGTTTTCTGCTTCAGATCTGCAAACTGATCCCATCTCTTTCCTGTCTACTTCCAACATTCTATTAAATAATATCAGCTCTTTCACTTTGCATCATTTAAAAAAAGTACTGTGCATCCCTGCCCCAAATAGATTCATGTATTTGTCCATATATATCTATGTGCATGTGCCTGGTTTCCACAGAGCTAGTATGGTAGTTATGGTCCTCGGAGAAGGGTGGTATACAAGTCTAATTAATAATAATAATAATAATAATAATAATAATAATAATAATAATATGGTTCTGCATTAAAAACAGGAAAACATGGGCACAATAAGCCCGAGCATGGAAGCCAACAGGATAATCTTCAACTGGTCACTTCTTTTCAATCCCAATCAATGTTGGGCTCTGCAACAAGTCAGTTGAGAGTCAAAAATGTGTTATGTCATGATTTAATAGCTTCATTATAAAACCTAGATGAATTCAGTACAAATACAAGGGGATCCATTAAACACTAAGAAGAAAAGTGTATGCGATGGTTTGCAAAAGTATTTCAATTTTTGAAGAAGGTCAGCTGCTATGTGGCTAGTAGGAAAGAAAGACTGAATTTTGAAAATATTATACAAAGAAGCCACAAAATATTATTTTCACTATGGTGCTGGATCAGCAAGACTTATAAAGCATATTAGGACAAATTCTGAACAATGATGATGATCTTGGAACTACCCAAACTTTCTTTAGGAATGGGAGATGCTTATAAATTTAGGAAGAATAAAGCAAGTTGCTTGTGCAATTCAGAAGAGAATGAGATCAGTTTTCCAAGACCAATAATATTGGAAAGGATGTGTATCAGTTCCCGTTTGTTAAAATTTAGGATTAGATCTATGTCATTGTTACAGCTGGTTTGGTATTGGTATCATACAAGAGAAAAAGAAATTTAAAGATAGAAACCTATACATCTGGATAAAAAAGAAAGAACAAAACAAGGGAGTCAGCTAAAAAATAATAGATAACATTCTCAATTTATAGTAATGACAATTTGCAATTGTAAAAAGTGCAAGACAGTTAAATATGGAGAAGATATAGTTGAACAATAACAAAAATAATGTTAAAGTTTCACAGCAACTGCTGATGCTCATGAAAAAGTAAAATGTGGGAAAACGACGTAATATAGAATAAGAAGAGAATGGAATCACAGAACAAAGATGCAAGCAGAAAAGCAGGAATTGAAGCCCAATAAACATTGCATTAAATTATCAGTTAAAAAAGGAGGTGACAGGAAGGTATTTGGATAAAAATAATTAGAATTATACATAAAATGGAATAGCAAATATAACACTAGAATCTGGAATAGAAAAGTAATGTGAAAGTGATGAGAAGGACAGCTGAAAAATGCATATGCACTGACAAATGGATAAAAAATTGTCCACATAATAACCTTAAAAAGACAGGAATATAAATCAAAGGCAGCTATAAGGAAATGGAGAAAAATGTTGTTGTTAGAGTTAGAAAAGAAGCCCCCTTTTTTTCTAAAGGTAAAAGGGAAATGATTATTCTTTTGTCCGGTCAGATTTCAGAATTTGAAATGTGTTTGTTAGTTTGTTTAGATTGCAATCCCCTTTTTTCTTTTATGAACAAAAGCAGCAAACACAGCCCTCCTATTTTTCCCCATAGAGCTTAATGTTATCATTGAATACTACCCCCAGGCTAAAAGAATTTTGTTTTGATAAATTAATGTTATTCCAACTTCAGAATTACACATATACACGTACACCAAGAGACATACCTGGCTTTTATACAGAATTACTGAAGATGTTGCTTGCACAAAAGAAATCTGTGACAGTCTTTAGTCCCAAACTCTCATCAGAGGGTTGCCTAAAACGTGGGGCTGGAATCTGCCCTGAGGCTAAAAAAATCAAAGAATTTGAAACACATAATAGAAAGCAGTTATTCTGAATATCAACAATGGGATGGTTGCATAGAATATAATGTCTTTGACTTAATAAACATCAGTAATGGCACAGGATGGCTCCTTAAAACTATAGCATTAAAATACTGAGTAGAGAATATCCATGTGATGTTTATCTGATATGGAACAGAACTAAGCTGAGCTGCCATCCTTTTTTGAACCACTGTCCTATGAAGCTAACCTCGGCTTTGAAAAATAGGTTTTAGCTATAATCAGAAGCAACCTCTCTGTTGCTGAGATGGGAATAGTTTTAGGATCTCAGTGCACATAAATGGTCCTTCCCAATACGAAGGCTTTATGCAGTCTGCCAGTCAAAGCAAAATTTTATTTTATTTTATTTTTTATTTTATTTTATTTTATTTTATTTTATTTTATTTTATTTTATTTTATTTTATTTTATTTTATTTTATTTTATTTTATTTTATTTTATTTTATTTTATTTTATTTTATTTTATTTTATTTTATTTTATTTTATTTTATTTTATTTTATTTTATTTTATTTTATTTTATTTTATTTTATTTTATTTTATTTTATTTTATTTTATTTTATTTTATTTTATTTTATTTTATTTTATTTTATTTTATTTTATTTTATTTTATTTTATTTTATTTTATTTTATTTTATTTTATTTTATTTTATTTTTTTATTTTATTTTATTTTATTTTATTTTATTTTATTTTATTTTATTTTATTTTATTTTATTTTATTTTATTTTATTTTATTTTATTTTATTTTATTTTATTTTATTTTATTTTATTTTATTTTATTTCATTTTATTTTATTTTATTTTATTTTATTTTATTTTATTTTATTTTATTTTATTTTATTTTATTTTATTTTATTTTATTATTTTATTTTATTTTATTTTATTTTATTTTATTTTATTTTATTTTATTTTATTTTATTTTATTTTATTTTATTTTATTTTATTTTATTTTATTTTATTTTATTTTATTTTATTTTATTTTATTTTATTTTATTTTATTTTATTTTATTTTATTTTATTTTATTTTATTTTATTTTATTTTATTTTATTTTATTTTATTTTAGTACATATTGGTAGTATATATAGATATAATGCTGTTTATATACATGAGATGGGTACTAATAAGAGGGAAACATTAGGACAGGGATGGTAGGCATGCTGGTGCATGCATGCTGAGGCATGCATGCTTCTTACTGACCTCTTAGGAATCTGGTGAGGTCAATAGTGGATAGTCTAAGGGTAAATTGTTTGGGGCTTGGTGACAAAACTACAGAGTCAGGTAGTGAGTTCCAGGCATTAACTAATCGGTTGCTGAAGTTGTATTTTCTACAGTCGAGTTTGGAGCGGTTTACTTTGAATTTGTGCAAGCTCAAATGGAATAAATTCTACATCTTCTAATTTTCTTTCCCAACAGGAGAAAATGCATTGTTTGAAGAGCATCTTTGGAGACTGCTTACAACAGAGATGTATAGCTTTGCATGGCAGGGGGCTTAGATGCACTTGATATTTTAATTATGTGTTAGGAGAGGACTGCACTCTAAAATTGTACGCAGTCTGGATCAAGATTAAGTTTATATTTAAATTCAATTTAATTCCAATCAAGTAAATGCAGCATTTAATGCTTTTAGTAAATTTCTTCTTGTGCCTCATTAAAAATATTATTCATGACAAATTTTGAGGAGTTGAATAGGGCCCAATATCTCCAGGCTTTGCACCTTTGCTTCCAGCATAATCAGTATGCTGTTCCATATCTATTACCACAAAACAGATGTAATTACAGGTAATTGTAGTCTATATCATACTTGAAGTGATTTTCTTTTAATTCTCCAGCTGTAAAGCCATACAATAAGCTCAGGGGACCTAATTAGACTATAGAGTTTGCTTTCCTGGTGGGCTTTAATAAGCACAGTTTGTTCCAGAACTTTACCATGATAAGTCAAAGGCCTACAACTGTGTAGGACTGATGCTGGGGGCATGTAATGCGTAGTTTCGTGATATAATTGTGTCTTACATTTCTATTATTATCGAAACCCTGCTGACACAGGGAATGGTGTCTACAGTTCTAGAGGTAATGGTTCTATTAATTCTGATCTGTAGGGGTCAGAGTGATAATGGCAGGTCTAAAGGGTGAATGTGCAAGCTAACTGCAGATCCTGGTTTAATGGAAATTACACAGAAGGAAACTCTTTTGTGTTAACCATATGTTTATTGTAATGCAACAGCTGGGAATAATATGTAATAATTGCTTGTAAATAACATTAAAGTGTGTGTGTGTGTGTGTGTGTGTGTGTGTGTGTGTGTGTGTGTGTGTGTGTAGGGGGAGAATTTCACTTTATACTTATTTTTTTGCTCTCTGCTGAATCTAACAATGACTAGCTATATGAGACCTAACCTGCATGTTGAGGATATATTATATCCGAAGAGAGTTCCACCTTTACTGTAGAAACTCTATGTAGGACTGGAAGATTTTTTTCTCTCTCTGAAAACTCTGGATAACTACCAGTGGTGGGTTGGTGCCAGGTTTCTGTGCATGCACAGAGGGTCATTTGCAGGATGTGATGGTGACACATGCGGGTGCAAAACACACACTTCTGTTGTGATGCAACCCATCCCTGAGGCAATCTTGAGGGATTATTTTATTTCCACTAAATGGCATCAGTGAGATAGATTTGTCTTGAGAAGATTGTTGTGCAGATTGAATGGGTTTTTTTTATTATTGTAATTATACTATTAGAATAATAATTATACTGTAGTATAACTGCAATATAGTATAATAATTATACTATTTTTGGATTTGATGATTTAATGTCTTTCTTGATATAAGTAGGATTCTCTCATGCTGTCTGGCATCATAGCAGAGGCTGGTTCCAGTTGAATTTTGCTACCAATGTGTTGCGCATTCACACACGTGTCTCACCGCACAATTTCACTTCACCAAATGCTCAAGACCACATTGCAACAGCAATAGCATTTTGACTTCAGAGTGCTTTTACAGCCATCTCTAAGCCATTTACAGAATCAGCCCTCAACAATCTGGGTCCCCGTTTTACCCACCTCAGAAGGATGGAAGGCTGAGCCAACCTTGAGCCAGTGGTGAGATTTGAACTGCCGAAATACAAGCCAAAACACAGCTGAGGAACTTCTCAGCTGTGCTTCAGATGAAGAATAAAGGTTGTTATTAAGACAAGGGTGGGTGAGAAGGCCTCTTCTAACATGGAGACACAGGAAAAAATTGCCAAAAATTGCATCATCATAGGGTTCCTACCAGTGTGATGCTTTGGACTGCATCAGTAGGATCCCACCACTGCATCATACTATACTTTCTTCCAGGGGTTGGGCTACCATTCCCAGCCCTACTGGAACAGGCTGGGAGCACATACACACACCCTTGCATGCCCCCAGCCTGCATGTGTGCGCCCCACATGGGATTCGGCTTCTGTGCATGCGTAGAAGCTGAATCTCGCACGAGGATGAGATTTCTGGTTTTTTTCGCTTCTGTGCATGTGCAGAGACAAAAAACCTGGAAATAGACTAAAAAAAGGTAAGTGGCCACTCGCTGCTGCCCGCCACTGTTTGCCTCCCCACACCTGTCATGGTGGCTCCCTGCTATCTTTCACCCTGCCTGCCCCCTCCGTCTCTCGCAGCAGCGGCTCTCTGCAGCTGCTGCCTTTCGCCCTGCCTGGCCGCTATGCTTCTCACGGCGGCAGCTCTTTGCAGGCGCTGCCACCTCCTTTCACCCACCTGCCATGCCCCTTGCAGCAGCAGGTCTCTGCAGCCGCCACTACCTTTCACCCTGCCTTCCCCCACCGCACCACTCCCCCTCCCTCCCCTGCTGCGCTGCTCACTATCACTCCCTGCCGCTCCTCCTGCCACGCCACTCGCCCCTGCTTGCCTGGATCACCTCCTGCAGAGCTATGGCACAGGGAGCAGGCCGGGTGGCCCCAATTCTAGCTTTGTGGCCTGTTCTGTGCTCTCCCGTGCTGTAGGAATCTCTCCTGCAGCCCGGGAGATCAAAGAGAAGGCCACACGTCCAGAGTTGGGGCAGGCCGCTTTTGCAGCCGGCCCCAGCTGCTGCTCTAGACGCGGCAGCAAGATTCAGCTGCTGTGCATGTGCAACAGCCGAAATCTCTTTCTGCAGGAAAAATTGCCTGTTTCTTTGCTTCCATGCATTCGCAGAAACAAAAAACCCGGTAATTTTTA
>NC_091952.1:106742637-106929033 GCF_031021105.1 Erythrolamprus reginae | reverse complement strand
GGTCCACCATGCATTATAAACAGTCCCCTGGTTTGAATAGGTTTTGTAGCTTTTTGATAATTTCTCTGATTTATCTGATGTCTTTTACTTTTACATACTTTTAAGTTAAGATAAAGTGTGAATTTAACAACAGCTATCCACATTCTCTCCCATCTCCATCTCTATATCATATTGAAAATTAATAACTTGTCTTTAACCTGTTCATTTTATATTTCAAAATTTAACAGAGGTTTTTACACTTTTGCTATTATATGTTTATCATTCATGTATTATTCAATTTCATATTATCTCTTGTGCATCCATTTATTTTATTATCCATTTCAAACTTTGATTTTAACTGAGCACGTGAAGCTTCTGATGCATCTTGTATTATTTCATGTACTCTCTGGGTTGACTATGGAAAAAGGAAGAATGTCTAGCAGTAGCACAGCCCCTCAAACTATTTGCCTTCCAAAGCTGGAAATAACACAACCATAGCTTCAAAAATAGCTCAGGAAAGGCCATGGACATGTTATTTCTTGATAATGTAAGAGTGAAGCCTGACATTTCTTAGAGATTTCAGAGAGAGCAAGAAGTCGAAAGGCAGCTGAATACCTACTGGCTTAGAAAAGGAAAGCAAGTAATCACAGAAAAGGAAATGCGGCATAGGGGACTGTTGAAAAAGGTGCATTTTTAAAATATCCAAGAGCTGCTGTTTGCTTGCAGGAACTTTTATTCTCTCGCCCTTCAATCTCTCTTCTATTGCCCTTTGTTTCCTTCCTTCACATTTTGCCTCCTCTGGTGTTGCTCTCACACTCTTCAACTTGATATATTTTCTCCCACTTTCCTTTTTTTCTCTGTCACCATTCTTTAATCTACTCTAAGACCCAGAGCAGCCTCCCCAGACAAGGATGATACAAAAATGCTCCACTGACAATTTCAAAATGATTTCTGCAAAATAAAAATAGAAGGCATATTTTGGGCATGTTCAGGGATCTTTCTAAGAACTGTGCGATAAGGTAGCCATCATTACACGTTCACCTCTATGAATAGAAAACAGTTTAGATCAGTTAGTGTGACCTGGAGAAATCTCATTCCATTCATAATTAAGAAGGAATGTTGCTATTTTCATTAATATATATCATATTCTGCATTTTTAAATGGACAACTATGCTTTATAATTTTAATAAATAAGACTTCTGAAAGATAATTCTTTTGTTAGATGTATGTCAATGAAGACTCGATGATCTAGGCCAGTGATGGCAAACCTTTTCCCCCTCAGGTGCCTAATGAGTGTGTGTGTGCACTATCACACATGTGCGAGTGCCCACACCCATAATCAAATACCTGGGGAAGGCGAAAACAGCTTCCACCGTCACCCAGAGGCCCTCTGGAGTCTGTAAATGGCTTGTTTCCCAATTTCTGGTTGGCCCAATAGGCTCATGTTTCACCATCCCCAGGCTCCAAAGGCTTCCATGGAACCTGAGGAGGGTAAAAATGCCCTCCCCCATCCCCCTGGAGGCACTCTGGAAGCCAAAAACGCCCTCCCAAAGCCTCTGTGCGAGCCAAAAATCAGCTGGCCACCATACAAATACACGGTAGAGCTGAGCTAGGGCAATGGCTCGCGCGCCAGTAGATCTGTCGCCGTGTGCCACCTGTGACATCCCTGCTATAGGTTTGCCATCACTGATTTTGGCCAAAAGTATCAATGCCAATGCATTTTGGGGAGAAATCCTTGCAATTGGTATGACAAGGGTTGGTATATTCCAATGCTTACTTTAAAAAAAAATTTAACTGAAGAGGTTACTTGGATGAGTAATGAAACATCTCATATTAACATATTTTGGTTCAGTTGTCATGATTTTAATATTTTTCAGATATTTTTGTCTGATGTATTGCTCCAATAAGTGAAATTAATTAGGCCTGAGTTAAAATATGAATCACACTAATTTCTTTATTAGAGATCTTCCACAGCAGGAATATCATGCTAGTCAATGTACAGATCATATAACTTCCTAGCCATTATGTTCACTGATTGCAGATTTTAAAAACCGTATTCTAAAAAATTTAGAATGCTTGTCTATCCTTGTGCCAGAAACCCCCCTCCCACATAATTAATCAAATATTTCATATTTATTATCAACTATTTCTTGCAATAGGTCTATCAAGAAGCATTCATTTTTTCAGACAAAATAAGTGGAAAAATAGGAGGCTTGGCTAAATCCTATGATATCTTTTAGAGATACCATTTTCATTCATGTTAAAAACATGTTTTTAACTGCATATGTATATTCCATGCATGCCTATTTGAAGTTCAACTCTCTACTGATCAGGCATAGACCCAGGGAAGATCACAGCTTTAATCTCATGATTGGTTGCTCTAACAGTTTTGTGGTATAAACTCTACTCAAGCAAATGGATTGTTCATTACTGTATTGATGTTAACTCTAGCTCCTGAAATTTTGCTTCATTTATTGTATTGTTAATGTGCTTGTTTGGCAGAATGAGGTTAGATGTTACAGCTGAAGGGATAGGCTAAGGTGGGAGAATGATGAAAAAATTGAAAAGAAAAATTGCCCATCATACAGGAAATGTGTAATGAAGGATCAATAATTTATAGTGGGGCAAAGATGATTGAAACAAAAATATTAAAACTACAACTTTCAAGTCTCTCCTCAGTCACAAAATGTGTTTTGATTTGATAAGAAATTCTAGGTTAAATCCCTTCTATTTTGGAGTGTTTCTGGTTAGGGAAGCATGTGTTCTGTGGTTAGATCAAAGGCCGGGGTTGGCAAGGTTAAAAACTCAGAGCCATTTGCACCCGTTTCCCAGAGGAAACAAAACACCAGAAGCCACAAAACTGGGTGGGCATGGCCAAATTGGCATCACTCACAATGTCACATGACATCTCCCCCCCCAGCTATGCGCACCCAGGTTTGGTTGCTCTATGTTTTCTTTTCTATGATAAAAAGGTATCTCTCTTTCTTTTCATTCTCTCTTTCTCCCTCTCCCTCTCCTCTCCCTCTTCCTCCCTTCTCATCTCTCTAAGAAGAGTCATGCTGAATCAGGCCAAAGCCCATCGAGTCCAGCATTCTGTGTCACACAGTGGCCTACCAATTGTACATGGGGATCTTGAGCAGAAAGAGAAGGCAAAACCCTCCCTTTCCCTTGACCCCCTCTTTCTCCCTCTCTCTTCCCTTCTCTCTGTGTATGCTAAGGAATGATTGCCACCCTGGCTTCTCTTCAGGCAACCCTCCTCCCCTTCTCATAACTCCCTGACTGGCTGTGGTGCACACAGGGAGACCCTCCTCAAGACGCAAAGGCACACGCAGAAAGCGAGCAGTTGGCACTGCTCGATTAAGGAGGCTCCTTGAATGGCTTCTCTCCTTCTCTAAGGATCCTGCCATTGCCTTGCTGTGTTCCATCCCATCCCCCGCCCCACAGTTGTTCGGCTGAGTGGGGAGGGCATGAGCTCAAGCCTGAAGTGGCAGAAAGTTAAGGGTGCCTTATGTGCAGATGTGACATGAAGGCAGCTACAGGGGCTGTTTGTTTCCTGCACTAAGGATCTGGCCATCATCTCCCCCCCCCCTCCATCTTGCATGAGAGGAGAAGGAGGGAAAAGAGGATAAAAAGTGTGAAGGCAGTCTGGGCTTCCTGTCAATTCAGACTGGAGCTCATGCTCTCCCTGCTCAGCCAAAGAATGGGGGGAGGGGGGGAGGCCATTTATTTATTGCATTTATTGCATTTATATGCCGTTCACTCTGAAATGGACTCTGAGCGGCAATGGCAAAGGCAATTGCCAGATTCTTAGAGCAGGAGATGAGCCATATCCAAAGATTCTCCTTAAGCAAGCAGCTGCTGCTGTCTGCACCTTTGCTGCATTTGTCCCTTGTTTGAGGAAGGTCTCCCCTTGTGCACCAAATACAGCCAGGGAGTCATCCGAGGAGGAGGAGGGTCACCCAAAGAAAAGTCTCAGCTGGGGGTGGCTATGTTCTTAAACCAGCACCACAGAATTGGCCACAGCTGTTTCTCCATTCACGCTGTCACACTTACCTTCCCAGGTCAGGTGAGAGAGGGGAAGGAGAGGCCAGCCAATGATGGGGCAGGGAGCCATAGCAGGGGGATCATAGAGCCCCATGCAGCTCCAGAGCTGCAGGTTGCTGACCTCTGTGCTAAGCTAATAAATAACACTGAGCAATTGTCTAAATAAGACAGTGTTGACCATCTATCGCATTTTATTAAGGATCGGGGGGAGGAATCTTATCATGCCTTATCATCGGTTAAAGACCTTGGTATACTAATAACAAAAGATTTAAGTGCCAAAGCCCACTGCAACAATATAGCCAAGAAGGCTTCAAGAGTTGTAAACCTAATCCTACGTAGCTTCTGCTCTGGCAATCTCACACTACTTACCAGAGCTTACAAAACTTTTGCCAGACCCATCCTCGAATACAGCTCATCTGTTTGGAACCCATATCGCATCTCAGACATTAACACCCTTGAAAATGTCCAAAGATACTTCACCAGAAGAGCCCTTCACTCCTCCACTCGAAATAGAATACCCTATGAGACTAGACTTTCAATCCTGGGCCTAGAAAGTTTAGAACTAAGACGCCTTAAACAAGATCTAAGTATTGCCCACAAGATCATATGCTGCAACGTCCTGCCTGTCGGCGACTACTTCAGCTTCAACCACAACAACACAAGAGCACACAACAGATTTAAACTTAATATTAACCGCTCCAAACTTGACAGTAAAAAATATGACTTCAGTAACCGAGTTGTCGAAGCGTGGAACTCATTACCGGACTCCATAGTGTCATCCCCAAACCCCCAACACTTTACCCTTAGATTATCTACGGTTGACCTATCCAGATTCCTAAGAGGTCAGTAAGGGGCGAGTACAAGTGCACTAGAGTGCCTTCCGTCCCCTGTCCTATTGCTCTCCTATATCTCCTATATACCTTTCCTCTATTCCTATATCTCTTCTTCTATTCTTTCATTGATATATTCTATTCCTATATCTTCTTTTCTATTATTTCTTAGATATATTTTACTATGAGTATCTCCTCTATAACCTTCATCATGTATTTTACTATGTGTATATTGATATATACCCACTAAAACCCTCATTGTGTATTGGAGTTTTATATCCTTTCTTTATATATAATAACTCATGTCTATCCTCTTCAATATGTATTGTGCATTGGACAAAATAAATAAATAAAATAAATAAATAAATAAATGCCTCTAGTTTTAAGTAATTTAACAGAGATGAGTTTATAATGTACAAATGCAGGCTGTTTTGGGTAGGCATTCAAGCCAAAGATATTCACAAAATACTATTATGTACCTCAATAGTACTATTGAGGGGGAGTGGTGGCTCAATGGTTAAAGATGCTGAGCTTGTTAGCTGGAAAGTTCATAGCTCAAACCATGCAATGGTGTGAGCTCCTGTTCTTGCTCCAGCTGCTGCCCACTTAACAGTTCAAAAGCATACAAATGCAAGTAGATTAAGTAGGTATCACTTTGGTGGGAAGGTAACAGCATCCCATGTGTCTTTTGTGTTTAGCCATGCTTAGCCACATGATCATGGGAATTGTCTTCAGACAATACTGGCTCCCTCAACCAAGAAACAGAGATGAGTATCATGCCCTAGAATCAGACATGACTGGACAGGGGAATGTTTAACTTTACCTTGTATTATTATATGAAGCTTTGTGGTGGCATTTACTCCCCGCCCACCCCCGGGATATTATAAAGATTTGTGCAGCACAGGCGGCCAGATTCTGCGCAGCTTCATCACAAATATGTGTCTTCACCATAGTGAGATATATATGCGTATGTATGGTATGTATGTGTTTGTGTGTGTATGTGTATTTATTGAGTGTTTTTATTTGTTTTGATCTATGACTATAATAAACTTGAATTTAATTGTTTGAAAAAAATATTTGTGCATGACTGAAGAAGTCTATGGATTGGATGCTCACTTGGCATTTATAAAAAAGGCTCAACTCTTCCAACAACTGCTTTTGCCCAAAAGGTTCAGTCTTACTCTCTTGCACACACACTCAACTTGGTTGATCTTTAACAACCAATGTAGATGACTTCTAAATATTTTGTGACTAAATGGCTTGCAGTACATGGTAACCTTGCAAAGTAAATGTTATAAGTTGACATTTGTTAATAAATATTTTATCAGCAAAACTGGATCTGTAAATATGAGGGTAGTGGCCCCCTTCATTAGAACAATTATCTATTTAGGATTTGGATTCTACATTGAGAAGAAGTTGTATTCGGTGATCTAAATAATTCCTTCTAATAAACTAATAATAGCAATAAGTCAAATTTGAAAAGAATATATTATTAATAACTGCTAGGAAATTGGCAATATCTTTAGCTTTAATCTTTCCTGGTCCTTATTCCTTTTTGAATTATAGTGATCACAATTATGCAAAGAATTCCATGCATGGTGTGATCGGTACAGCTTGAATGGAACTTGATATAATCTCAGCTTTATAGCTCTGTTGGTGGCTAAACCTTCCGTTTACCCTTTTGGTAGCTGCAAAACACTCCTGTCCTGGGTCATTCCTAAGTATCACAATTGCAAAGCCATCTATCACTTATCTTGCATCTGGGATATTTCACTAAAAGTTTAGATTTCTTGCCATTAAACTGAATTTTGTCAGATTTGGCCATTTTGTAGGGCCAAATGGTTAAGTCTATTGAGATCTATTTGAAAGTTGAACACGTCTTCTGAAGTATTAAACCGTCCTTTCCCCCACCCTTGTATATTCTAAAGACTTGGTGAGCATATCTTCTATACTTTTGTCTAAATCATTTATACAATGATTTATACCAGCATTAGCCCATGACAGGATGCTGAGGTAACCCACTAGATATTGTTGTTCAACCAGCTGCAAATCTATTTAATAGTTTAGAAAATGTCAAGAATAATGATATTCTTTCATTAAAGAATAATGAAAATATAGATTACCGAGGCAATAATTGGGCAAGCATAGGTTAAGCCCATTCAAGAAACAAATTTAAGAAAGTGCCTTAGATGGGTGTCTTCCTAATTCACATGAAGATAAAGAAGACAGAGAGAAGCATATTCAACTTGAAATATTCTTTTAATGTAACTGTTCTTATAAAAGTAGTTTTAGACCCATGTGTAATGGTGGGTTGCTCCCGGTAGTGATGGAGGCGAGAAGCTCTGCCCACCCACCTGGGACACTTCTACACATGTGCAGAAGTGTCATACATGCGCTCAAGTGCATGTGCAAACCAGTAGTAAAGGGTTTTAGAACCCACCACTGCCCATATGTCACTTGTTTACATTAAAGACTGAGAATTAGTGGGATCATCTACCCATTGTTCCGGTTTATCAAGTTAACTTCATCAAACACTATACTTAAGTATAAATTTCTTTTAACCATGGCATTTCCTTAGTCTAAATCTAGTACATGGTAAAAACAAAAACAAAAAAACCAAGCAAAAAAAGAAAAATGAAATGTGATTTGCCTCCAAGTCTTCGGAGAGGGGCAGCATACAAATCATAGAAACATAGAAACATAGAAGTCTGACGGCAGAAAAAGACCTCATGGTCCATCTAGTCTGCCCTTATACTATTTTCTGTATTTTATCTTAGGATGGATATATGTTTATCCCAGGCATGTTTAAATTCAGTTACTGTGGATTTATCTACCACGTCTGCTGGAAGTTTGTTCCAAGGATCTACTACTCTTTCAATAAAATAATATTTTCTCATGTTGCTTTTGATCTTTCCCCAACTAACTTCAGATTGTGTCCCCTTGTTCTTGTGTTCACTTTCCTATTAAAAACACTTCCCTCCTGAACCTTATTTAACCCTTTAATATATTTAAATGTTTCGATCATGTCCCCCCTTTTCCTTCTGTCCTCCAGACTATACAGATTGAGTTCATTAAGTCTTTCCTGATACGTTTTATGCTTAAGACCTTCCACCATTCTTGTAGCCCGTCTTTGGACCCGTTCAATTTTGTCAATATCTTTTTGTAGGTGAGGTCTCCAGAACTGAACACAGTATTCCAAATGGGGTCTCACCAGTGCTCTATAAAGCGGGATCACAATCTCCCTCTTCCTGCTTGTTATACCTCTAGCTATGCAGCCAAGCATCCTACTTGCTTTCCCTACCACCTGACTGCTTTTCCCTACCGCCTAATTAATTAATTAATAATAATAATAATAATGATGATGATGATGGTGATAGTGATAGTGATAGTGACAGTGACAGTGACAGTGACAGTGACAATAACAATAACAATAACAACAACAATAATAATAATAATAATAATAATAACAACAACAACCACCTATTGTCTATTTCTCAGTCATAGGATATACTTTAGTGCAGTTCAGATTAAGGATTAATTCACAGGTAGTTCTTCAGGAGGGGGGAAAGTCATGTATCTAGGCACTGAATAAATGGTTTGTCATCCCGTGTAGCACATAAATCACATTTTATCCCCCATTCATTTTTTTTCCTGCAGCAAGTCTTCATTTTGCAACATGTCACATAGCTGAAAAAACAGGAGGGGAAAAAAAATCTAAGAACAATGTCAAGGTCATGGCAATCAGCAGTGAGATCAAGCAAGGTCTGTGTAGTAAGCCAAGGGTAGTCCGTCATGTATTACTGTAGTTTCTTTGAAGTCTCGATTAAAAAAAACAGAGGCAAAAATACCACCTCTTTCCCTGCATAGCTGAGACAAGTAGTTGCTGCAAAACCTCCACAGTGTCAGTGATTTCAAAATACATGCAGCTTCTCAGCCACGGTTTTGCCCCAGGGGGCACTGCTGTGCTACATTTAACATAAGCTTCAAGGCTACAGCAACTATTGTTTCATTTTGAGCTTGGCCATACTGAACCAAAATATGCCAACACTTTGTTTCCCTTTTCTTTTCTTTTTTCTTTTTTCTTTTTTCTTTTCTTTTCTCTTCTCTTCTTTTCTCTGCTCTGCTTTGCTTATTTTCCTTTTCTTTCCTTCTTTTCCTTCCCTTCCCTTCTCTTCCTTCTCTCCCCTCCCCTCTCTTTTTTATAAAGTTTTCAAAAAGATATCTAAAGACCATTATCCATTTTTGTTCGCTTTTCTAACTCTTAAATATTAAGAAACTATTTTAATTCACATTATTCTGACATTTGTTGTGATGAAAATTTCTCTGATGTACACATTAAAAATATCAATTTCAATACAATTTTATAATAATTATCTCTTTTGTTTTCTGTTTTCTCAAACATGTATTTTTTTTCATACAGACTAGCTTTCAAGTGTATTTTTTTTCTTTTTTTGCCCCCTGCAACACTCTGCAATGGGAACATACTATTGTTCATTTGTTATAATATAGAGTGAACCTTGTATTATTAGTAAGAGAAATCCCATCAAACACTCAAATCTTAGCATGCATCTTCATTCTAATACTATTATCTGGAATCAAACTAATCTCCTAGTGCTTCATGGATATGACAATGTAACTTGTTTGACAATAACATGGAAACAAGATATGCCACCTCAGCCTCCTCTTCCTCCCTTTCTCAATCTAATCTGTAAATCTGCTTTCTTTTTAAGTTTGACTAAATGGTGCTAACAATACTAGCATTTCTTAAGTTATTATATTTAATTTTATACTGTCCTCATTTTTGCAAAATTATTCTATCATTTTTCTTATAAAGTGGTTTTCTTAATTATCATAATTTTTTAGTTTTGCCTTCCTCAAAATCTATCTTTATCTCTTTTTTGCTAGACTATTAGCAAGCTTATAAATTACAGGTCCTGGGCTGCTGTTTTATTTTGTACTATTGTGAAGATGACATATCCGTAGTTTAAAATAGGAATTAATTTGCCATTGTGGGGGTTTTTTTCTGCATCTTCAGATAGTCAAATGAGAGAAGTTGCTAATAGCTATTAGTTGTTACCATGGCAATGTGCCGGGAAAATATTCTCGTCCAAATAATTCTTTAAATCAAGACTTAAAGTGAAATATTCTGTTTCTATATTGTCTGTCTTATCTTTTTGGCTCAATAAGCACTAACTGTACACAACTCTGCTTCATAAATGTGACATCCTAGAGTTGTTCACCCATCCTCTTCCTACTAGCATGGCTAATGATGATGGATACTGGGAATTGCAAATCCATACATTCCATTTCACTGCATTTTTTTAAAAGGGGCTTTCCATTTTTATGTTCCATATTTCTCATCTCTCTTGCTTATACAGGTATATTTTTCCCATGTAATTAATTTAGAAATATTACATTGTTTTCAGGGACAATAGTGATCCTGTTACCACGAAGCAACACTGACATTTGAAAATTCCATCTGTTAGATATGACCAGATTTGGTTTTTCATTCCATGGGCCACCTTGCTATTTTAGATCTCCAATCTATACATAGCTAGACGGAATTAAATTTTATTGAATTCAATAGTACTTACTTCAAAACAAATATTTATGTCTGGTCTGTTTTATTTTTATACTCTTTTCATTTTTATGGAAAAGACATTTCGGGTTATTGGTTTTCTTTAATATAACCAATTCAGGGTTCATTAGCAACACATACACAAACACATACACACACAAACAAACTGTACAAACATATATTCTACTCCATGTAAGCTTGTGCCACAATGAACTACTCTGTCTTTAAGGCAGCATTATATTTTAAATATACTTTTAGTGCAATAGACATAATTGTGTTAGAGACATACATTTAGAGATACAAGATATCACTGAAATTTTTATATTTTCTACAATTAAAAACTGGATAGTAAAAAAGATGCTAAGCATTGGATGTGTGTTCTAATAATGTAGATTATTAAAGAAAGAATAAATAATTTTATATGTTGACTGTAAACTGCTTAGAAGTAACTATGAAGTGGTATACAAGTCTAAATGCTATTGCTATTGCTGTATTCACTTACAAGCAAATAAAGCCCATTAGATTAAATTCTTATTATTACACTTTACTGTCTTTTGTGTATATTATTTAAAACTAGTAATTGGAATTATGCTACAATGAACTCATCAGATGTAACTATATACTTTAAGAGTTTAAAGTAGGCTTCTTAACCTAGAATAGAATAGGTTTGTTTTTTTTATATTGGCCAAGTGTGATTGGACACACAAGGAATTTATCTTGGTCCATATGCTCTCAATGTACATAAAATATGAACATACAGGTATGTATGTTTGTTAATAATCATAAGGTACAAAACTTAATCATAATCCAGGTACAAATAAGCAATCAAATCATATTAGGGACCAGTCAATATACTGTATTTTTTGGGAGTGTAAGATGCATCGGAATATAAGACGCACCTTAGACGCACCTTAGTTTTTGGGGAGGAAAACAGGGAAAAGAATCTGCTTACCAGGTGTTCATCTGGCTAGCGTCCTTAGTCTGGTCTGCTTCAGCACATTATTTTATCCCCTGATTAAGGGCTTAAAAATATTCTGAGAGAGTAACATGCAACAAGCTTGCAAGCCAGTAAGAGCTGGGAACATCATATGCCCCTGGAAAGAAACATTTGGAGCAAGTAGAGCAATGGAAAAAAACCCTGCAAAGACTTAGGGCTTGGAAAACATTATTCTTTACAGGGAGTAACAATGAAAGAGCTTGGGGACATTATTAGCACCTGGTTAGGGCTGGAAAGAAACATCTGGAGCAAGTAAAGCAATGGAAAAAACCCTTACAAAGACAGGGTTTGAAAAACATTATTGGCAGAGAGTAACAATGAAAGAGTTTGCAAGCTGGTAAAAGCTGGGAACATTGTTAGCACCTGATTAGGGCTGGAAAAAAACTTACTCAGAGCAAGTTAGAGCAATGAAAAAAACCCTGCAAAGACTTAGGGCTTATAAAACATTATTTTCAGAGAGAAAAAATGAAAGAGGTAAGGCTGGGGAAAAAACCCCATACATTCAGAGTATGAGACACACCCAAATTATCAGCCTCTTTTAGAGATGAAAAAGGTGTGTCTTATACTCTGAAAAATATGGTATATTGTAAGGACACAAGCAATAAAGAGGGAGTAGGTGGGTGATGGGAATGATGAGAAGATTAATAGTAGTGCAGACTTAATAAATAGTTCGACACTGTTGAGGAAATTATTTGTTTAGCAGAGTTATGGCGTTTGGGGAAAATACTGTTCTTGTGTTTAGTTGTTCTGGTGTGCAGTGCTCTATAGCGTTGTTTTGAGAGTAGGAATTGAAACAGTTGTGTCCAAAATGTGAGGTGTTTTCAAAACCCTCTTTTTGACTCGTACTCAATGAAAGGCAGTTTGGTAGCAATTATTTTTTCTGCAGTTCTGATTACCCTCTGAAGTCTGTGTCTGTCTTGTTGGGTTGCAGAACCAAACCAAACCAGCTATAGAGGTACTGATGACAGACTCAATAATTCTTCTGTAGAACTGTATCAGCAGATCTTTGGGCAGTTTGGGCTTTCTGAGTTGGCACAGAAATAACATTCTTTGTTGTGCTTTTTTAATGACATTTTGATGTTAGGTGTCCATTTTAGATCTTGTGATATCATTTGATTTAATTCAGGACTTCCCTGAGTCCCTCCCTCTCATTATAATCTCCCTCCCTCCCTTCTTTTTCTTCTTTTTCCTTCCCTCTTCATTCTCCTTTCTTCTTCCTTTCCTTCTATCCTTGTTTTTCCTTCCTTGCACTCTTCCCATCTTTCCTTCTTTTTCTTTCCTCCTTCCCTTTCTCCTTGCATGTCCCTTATTCAACTCTCTCCTTTCCTGTCCCTTATTAAACTCTGTTATTCCATTCAACTGTGTTCTTCTATTCATAATTATATGAAAGTTAGACCTGAAAGGCAGAGCAGTGAGGTGAAAAGCAATTGGGAGCAAAGGCCAATTGACTCAAGGAAGGGGAAAAAACTCCACTTCACTTCTCGACAGATGGTAGTATCTAGCTGATCTTGGCTAATCTCAAAACTCAAACTGGGTTAGCTCTGCTCATTATTCAGATGGAAACTGACCAAGAAATCCCAGACATGTAGGTGAGATTTGAAAAGTTTCTTTTAAAGCATCCCAAAAGAGGCCAACAATTTTGCAACATTGCCAAAACAGATTATAGATAAGGTCATGAGGAGCTGCTAGAAGGACTCATTTCCTTTTTACTTCAAGCATATTTCTATTGAATTAAGAGTGGGAAAGAAAGCACCAAAAACAGCTTAGCTGAAAAATCAGGAAAAGTAGGCAGTTCATACACACAGTATGAGTCTCATACTTTTTCTAGCAAGAGGGCCCTTAAGGGTTATCGAAAAGGCCAAAGTGGCAGACATACCTTTATGATTGAAGCCATGGAACATCCAAAATGGATGGGGTTTCAATTGCTTGGATGCATCAACCATCTTGGATTACTTTACACCCCCCCAAAAAAAAAATTTCCTAGGACCATTTTTAGCATATGTCCATTGGTGGGCTACTAGCCGGAAGGCCTAATTGGGCTCACCTCCACAGCTCTGGAGGTCCCTTGAGTTACAGAAGAGTTATGCTGCTGCACCTGTGCAGATAGCGAAATTGTGCATGGAGACTCAGGTCTGCCCATGTTCCGGCAAGATGCGCAGAAGCAAAAAGCCTTGACGGAATACAGGCACACCTGTGTCTGCACAGAAGTTAAAAAATCTTGCAGGAACATGGGCGCACCTAGGTCTCAATGCACGATTCCACTATCTGCATGGGCGCAACAACATAACTCTGCTGAAACTCATGGCACATCCAGAGCTACAGAGGCAAGCCCGATTAGGCATTCTGGCTAGTAGCCCAAATCTACATATGTCGTCCAATTCATACAAAAATAAAACAAACATTTAATTTAGCTAGCAAGCTTTCATTTCTCCATTATTTTTCCAGAAAGTATGGATTAATCTAGAGGAAGACATTTCATACAGTGAGAACTGAAATGTTTTCCTTGCAAAAAAAGGTTCCCCATTGTTTATCAACTTAGATTAAAAATGCCCCCCTTTTTTAATGGAATAAAAAAAGAAGCAGAAAGGAAAGTGATGCATTAAATTCTGACTTCCATTCTAAATGATCAGTAAGTGAAAAGTGACGTTGAACATGAACTGGTGATACATTTTGGTTAGCTGTAAAGAAATTGATCACTTTCTAGAACATGGCTGGCTGAGGAATTCTGGGATTTGAAACCCACACCTCATAAAGTTACCAAGGTTGGAGACCTCTGTTCTAGAAGATGATAAGAGCATGAGGATAAATGGCACTGTTTTCTTTTATACTATTTCCCCCATCCCCATTTGAAATACCCATCCTTTCCACCATGATCAATCCTTTGAAAGACACCCAATTCTGAAAAGAAGAGTTTTCAACAGGAACAACTAACAGTTCCCCATGGAGATTGCCATGTGGTAGTATTTGATGAACGAAAAGCAAGTCAGTTGTGGCAGGCTAGCAGAAAACAGAGAAAGAAAGGTAATGGGCTGCTGATGGCTGCTAATCTGACATCTCCTAAACAGGGGTGTATTCTAAATTTGGTGAACTGACTTCATGAAAGTTTTTTCAAAGCCAGGGATTTGTTTGCTTTTTACTTGTAAGGGCTCAAGGCCCTTGCACTAGATGTCAGCTGGAACAGCCAGCTTAGAAATCCCAATCATACCTAAAATAGCTTAGCTGCAGCCTGTGCTCCATTATTGCCTTAGTTTGCAACAAAAGAGCTAGCTTGCATTTTAGCAACAATTTCTTTGCAGCAAGATCAAAATCGTTCCCTTTAGATAGGTATCTCTCTAAAGGATATTTGCCAATCTCAGATAACAAATTAAAGTGCATTTTAATACCTGCAGTTTATAACTACTATAGGTCCTAGGGATAAAAAAATTCCTCTTTTTTTTCTCTCTTTCTCAGTTTATTTTGTGCAGAATACCCACAGTTCTCAGCATCTCATCTAATGGCAATTGGACCAGACCTTTGCCCTGATTGTCATCTTGGTGGCCCTTTTGAAATGCCAAGGTCTCTAAGCAGCATGGATTTTGGGTGTTTTAACATTCTTTATTTTATCATTGTCTCTGCCTCTGCCCACCTAGGCTGTTGAGGAAAAAATGTTCTCAATGAATTATTCCCTTTCCTTTCTCTTATTGTTCTGGAATACTTTCTGCTATAGGATAAGATCCTAACTCTAAACCTACACTCTTCTACTTCATACATTTATTTGTATTTGATTCCGAAAAAGAAGTCAGTTTCCTTCCAGATATATTGTAGATTAAACATATCTTTCAAAAATTTCTGGCAATTAAAAAGGTTATTGATAGATCTGAGTAGAAAGCATAAAGCAGATAGCAAATCAAGTAAGTTATTTTAACTTATTTTTAAAAACGTTTTGGATATTTATTTTAAAATATTCATCAATGTCAATGTATGAACAGTGTGTTCTCTCAGCATAGTTCATTTTGATACAATAGCCATAATGATGATGATAATGATGATGATGATGTTAATAACATTGGTCAATCTTATATAATCCTAGTATTGATAATTCAAGTAAATTCAATCATGTGGTGGCAACCACAGATATTCTTATTACTAGAATTTATTTTATTTATTTATTAAATTTATTTGCCAGCCATCTCCCCGCAAAGTGACTCTAGATATTCACATTGTAGCATTTAATTTAATTTTGTTTCTCATCTATTTCATTTACTTTAGATTTCATTGTTATTCAGCTCTGCCCTTTTTCTGTTAATGTCAAATTTAAAAACTGTTCTCTATTATGGGGAAGTATTTTGACTAGGTTACTCAGAAGATAATTGAAATGAGTGAGGTATTCCAAAATAGACTCCAATTTTATTTCCTAATGAAACAATGAGTACCTTAAAACACATACAAATTACAAACAGATATAAGCTGCATGCTACCTATCCATTTTTAAAAGCAACTTGAAAATACACTGCAGAGGGGGAGATATCAAGACTTGTGCATGAATTGGATTAAAGTGAGGGAGAAGTGCATATAGTCAGCTTCACTCTCTCTTCCCAGATTCCATCTTGCTCCAATAGAAGGACAAGAGTTAAGACAATTGGAGATGGTCTGGGTGCAGTGGTTGACCAGGGCATCTTTCATATCTTGCTGCGCTCTTGGCGTACCACATTGCTTGCAGAAGCTGCCTTCATGACCGTTCAATATAGAAACCGAATGCATTACAATAGATTAAAAATATTGATACACTTTCTCTATTTTTAAAAGATATCCAATGTTCCTTATTTGGAATGGATAAATGTTGAATGATTATTCATTTATGATCATTGACACAAATATCATCTTCAACTTATGTCCATTCGCTTAATAACAGTTTGAATTAAAGATGACTGGGGAAAGGATGCTTTATGGTCTGCAAAATTCAACATTAACAGAAAATGACAGGGATCAATAACAATAAAATCTAAAATAAATATTTAAACAGATAAGACTAAATGAATTAAATGTTGTTATGTGCATATCTAATAATAAGACTATCTATTCGGGTGGTGATAAACAAAGGAGGAGGCATGGCACTACTTCTTCCTATCTGATGGACTGAGAAATTCCTGCTGAAGGATTTCAGCTTCATGCAAGGAGGCCGGAAGAATTTCAACTCTGTGCAATGAGGCATGGAGTTGAAATTTGCCAGCAGGAAGCTCTTTCAGCCAGCCTCCAGAAACAAGGAGAAATTGAAACCCAAGCAGAATTTTCAACTCCTCAGTTGAGAAGCAGCAAGATAAGGTAAAGAGTATGGTCTGTGTTAAGTTGGATAATTGAGGAAAAGGCAGGACTCCAAGAAGTGATCAATCTTCAGTGTATTTATAGAGTAGTACAGGCAGAATAGCACTGTGCTAATAGATAGCACTCCCGTTTAAATAGGGAGTTCTTCAGCAATCTGGCCACTGATAGGGCTTTAATTTCCCGGTGCTCAATTTGACCAATGAGTGGCGGTTTTGCTAATTCCCTATTTGGTGCTGGACGGGAGTGGAACCTCTACCTTCTATTTACATATCTACAGTGTATCACACAAGGCTTTCTGCTCAAGAATGGAAAATCCTGCTTGGAGTTCAGAAGGGAGAATTTTCCGCTCCTGCTGAAAATTCCCGATCCAGGTTTTTCCTATCTCCCTGAAGTATCTTGCATTTCTTGCCTGGCATCCACACAGTTAACAAACCATGAGATCTCTTAAGGACAGCAGCCAGAAGTGCCAAGTTTTCAGATGTTAAATGAAGCAATCACCATTTTGCACCATAACTGAGATTCTGTTCCCAAATGTGGTCATAAATTGACCTCTAAAGAAAACATGTGCATATTTTCATGTGACATGCAAATTTTTGTGTATTTTTTCTCTATAACATATGAAGAAGTTGCTATCAGTGAATACAATTCACACTTTTAAATATTAGTCCATCATACAAATATGATTATTCAATAATTACAACTTTATATTTAGGTATTTTTGGTTGAAGAACCAAACGTCACATTTACTGAATAAAGAAAAAAGAGCAGAGAAGGAGAAGGAAATGAATCTGAGAGGATTTTTCCCCCTAGTTCTGGATGTGCTTGATGAACTGTGAAAACAGTCAGTTCTGAATTTGTTTTCTTCATTGCCAGATTTTATTGCTAGAAAAAACAATGATGCATAAGGCAACATGGAAGAGTGACATTAGTGTGCATTTAAAGTTTAGATTTATTCTTTAAGAGGATACATTGAAATTTGAGGCATAAGCTTCTGGTCAAATTTATTTCAAGAGTATAATTTATTTAATTAAATGTGCTAACAGGGATTCAGCTAGGAGGAGGAAGAAAGTTATTAGTGGAGATCTGATCTTTCTTTTTTTCCCATTGCAGGTCAGACTATAGGGCATGATTCTACTTTTCAGAGAAGTAGATTCTACTTTTCAGATTGTTTATTTGTTTATTTGTTTATTTGTTTATTTGTTTGTTTGTTTGTTTGTTTGTTTGTTTATTTATTTATTTATTTATTTATTTATTCATTCATTCATTCATTCATTCATTCATTCATTTATTTATTTATTTATTTGCCGACCCTCTCCAAAGACTCAGAGCGGCTCACAACAGGAACACAAAATACAAATCCAATGATTAAAAAAGCAGAACAGTTTAAAAAGCCCTTGATTAAAAACATTCATACAACCCAAACAAACCATACATAAAACGGAGTGGCCAAGGGGAATCAATTTCCCCATGCCTGGTGGCAAAGGTGGGTTTTTTGGAGTTTGCGAAAGGCAAGGATGGTGGGGACAGTCCTGATCTCCGAGGGGAGTTGATTACAGAGGGTGGGGCTGCCACAGAGAAGGCTCTTCCCCTGGGTCCCGCCAGACGGCATTGTTTTGTCGACGGGACCCAGAAAAGGCCAACTCTGTGGGACCTAATCGGTCACTGGGATTCGTGTGGCAGAAGGCGGTCCTGAAGATATTCTGGTCCGATGCCATGAAGGGCTTGAGCTAGAAAGGCCCCCATATAAAATTAAAATGGGATAAAATGTCATGTGATCTTGCCTTTGCTATTCTTTCCCCATTACTTGGGCTTTTTGTTTCTTCCATTCAGTTGTGTCCAATTCTTGGAGAATTCTTGGAGGTTCCCTGCCATTTTTCTTGGTAAGTTTTTTCAGAAGTAACTTTCTGTTGTCTCCTTCTGAGTGGAAGTGATTGTTGCAAGGTCACCCATTTGGCTTGATGCTCCTAGTGCGACTAAGACCCGTGATCTCCTGGTTTTAGCCTAAACCAATCTGTTTCTGGATTTTGGATAGCTACAAATTCTAAACTAGTAACTGGAAATCTTTCAATGACAAAAGTGCATTTGTCTGGTAAGTACATTGGTAAACTGGCCTTACCCAAGATTTTCTCAGATAAAATAAATAGTAAGACAATTCACAAGGGACAATGTATTCCAATAGAACTTTAGTTCTGTATTTTCATGGCATTCTAAAATGCTCAGAGAGAATTGTTCACTCTATTATGAGAGAGAAGCAATAGTACAGTATATAGTTACATATATTTATATAATTTCTATCTGTTATGATAGTGCTGTTATGCTTACATTTAGATGTTTATTTCTACAATGGACAGAATGAACTTTGGGATTGTTTCATTATTCAATAACTGGATAGAATTATTTTTATAAATAAATGTTTCTACAATATAAATATTACTATGTATAGAGTATTTTATATTGATATTATAATTTATAATTTTAATTTCTATAATTGACTGAAAGCTTTGGAATTTTTTTCATTATTCAACAGATTATAGAATTATTTTTGTACATAAATAATCATGCAAAGATTGATCTGTGTTTGGAGGATGAAGAATATAGATAAAAATATAAAGACTGAATCACAGATAAGAGAAACAGTTCATTTAAATAACTTGAATTTTACCAGAATTCCAAAATTATTATCTTAATTCATGTAAGAAAAGTCCTAATGCATGTAAGAAAAATAATTTAAAACCTGATGTTTAGGTATAAAGCAGACTTCCTTAAAGGATGTGTACTGTAGAAATTAATAAAAGCCAATGAAAAGGTTATTTCTAATTCTAGGAAGGGGAGAGAAGGGCTTCAGGTGACTGGTTTTAATGAATGGCAGAGTGATTTAAGAAAAAAATGGTCCAATTATAATTGAGAAGCCCAACACAGCAATATCTGCTCAGAAATAAGTCCTACTGAATACAGAAACATTCATTAGTTTTAAGCACAGTTAATTACCGGTGGTGCATACCATCTTATTAGAACCTTTGAAACTAGGGCATGTTCACTGCACTTTTAAATGATTCTCCCATATGATACTTCCAGACTGATTTAAATTGGTTTAAGACAAGTATTCCAGGAGATGAATAGGTATATAATAGCTAGCTAGGCGAATAGGTGCCAATCAGCTGTTGAGAAAAGAGGGGAGAGGAAAAGGAACCCCTGAAACTCCTGCTGGTGCTGGTCTCCCTGCCACTTTCTGAGGAAGAGGAGGGGAATGGGAGGGGAGGATAGTCAGCTTCATTTCTGCCAGTGGAACTGCGTTCCACCCCGTCCTGCCTGCTGCCCACCACTGGATAGATGGATGAATGTATGGATGGATGGATAATAGATGGATGGATGGATGGATGGATGGATGGATGGATAGATAGATAGATAGATAGATGATAGATAGATAAATAAATAGATAACATAAAGTTAAATTAAATTTACATATACAAGTTACAAATCAAAATGGACAAACACAAACCACAAATGACACCTTTAAAACACAAATTTCTTTCTCACTTCCATGTAGGTCACTAAGAGCTACTTTAACCAAGAATGCTATCAGTGCACAATGTTTGTGACATTTATATGTAAATAGAAAGGTTTGGGGTTTTTTAATTTGAAAAAGAAACTACCTTTTCCTTTTCGGTAGCATCTGTTTTCCTGGATTTTTTTTTAAATAGGTCTAATTGTATAATATTTCTAAAGCCCACCTATCTTGAGCAACTGGAGCCAGTGCCACCTTGAATTTATTAAAATGAAAGAGCCCAACATTTGTCATAAAATTAGTTTTGCAAGAGCCCGAATAATCCTTGAGTTGCCTCAATGAATTACATTAAAGATAAATACTTTAATGATCAAAACATTCTTTCCCCTTCTTATGGAAGGATGTATTTGTATTCCTCTGCACTCCAAAATACGTCTTCCAGATAGTTTTCAAACTATCCATAGCTTTGTATTATTGGGTTTTTTTTAACTGAATTAGTTGTAATTAGAAATTCATAGACATTTTGCCTATAAATGTCCATGTATTGGATATGTGTAAACATTTTTGGCTTTTTCCTTTCAACTCCTAGGGTTGAGTAGATTCAGGGATTAACTATATATTAAGATATATTATGCTAGAATATGTTAGTCTAGGTTTTAACTAGTGAGGTACTGCAGTTTGTCCTCAGAGGTTAAGGCAATCCGGGTGACCACATAGACAGATTTTTTTTCCATGATGATCTGTGCCTCATCTGGTCTTTCAAATCTTCCAACATTGATGCCATTGCCACTATAACTGACTTCATCCTTGTTGGTCATCAAAATATTCTTTTTCTTAGCATTTTCCTAACCTTAGTCAAAGAATTAGTCTTCGCATAATACATCCAAAACGGTTTTATGGCTATTCTAATTTTATATTGTGAACTACTTGGAATAATTTTGTAATTTGGCAAGATTTTTTTTTAAAAAAAACCCTGTAATTAAATAAATACCTATTCCGTGCCATCATCTAAAATATATAATTTAGTATATTCTGGAAAGCATTTACCAACTGTAGTAGTTAAGTATGCTTATTATTTGATAGAGAATAATAGTTCCAAAATTGTATGGTGGTTATTACCATAACTAAATCTCAGAATAAATTTTAGCTGAACATAATGCTGCTTATCCCTTTCTGGCAAATGATCTTATAGTAATTGTTTCTATAGTTTATCTTAGCCATATAAACAGTATCATAACATTAGCCTGGGTATTTGAACAGGATAATGCTTTTCATTTACTATATAAAGCTTTGTCGAAAGAAAATATATTGCAGATCTACTGTATTATCTAAGGTTGGAATATGTATTGTGCCTATCATTTTAACTTATTCTCCAATGCCAAATTTCCACTATTTTGAACAAGAACATGCATGTTTATAGAAAAAAGAAATTTTGCTGATTTACCTGATGAATGCAGACAAAAGTCTAAGGTGTCCCCCCCCCCCACTTTACAAAAAAATAATCTCAAACACTCCAAACAAGCAAACAAACAAAAAATGACAAACATGATATAAATCATTTCATTGGGATGGGAAAGAGAAACCTATCCAAAGCTGATAGCAACAAATAAACTGAAATAAAAAGTAAAAATCATCATTTATTTTTTAATCCCAAGAAAGAGGAAAACGTCACTTTCCAAAACTATTCCATTCGAACATTGAATCATAAATCATAAAACAGCAGACAATTTTATATATACATTTTGATTCACAACTATTTGGAGTTTGACAATTTGTTGCTAGAACTCTAACTCATTTCCCCAGAGTTTCAGCTGTGTTTCTCCTGAATATTTCTCGGTGGGGGGGGGGGAGAGAACAAAATAGGAAAATCATCCAACAAGCCTTCATTGTTACATATTTCACAATTTATGGTGAGAAATGCCCGACCGGTGGCTTAAACCGCCAGCCGAAATTGCCCCCGGAGCAGGGGGACACTGCTGACAGCTCCATGGAGCCCCAAACTTCCGGTTTCTGGTGAAACCGGAAGTTGGGCTTTTGGCAGCGTGCCAAAGAAGCGTGCTGCCTTCTGGATGCAAGAGTAGGTCCTAGATCACCCTATTTAAGGGAGATCTGAACTGGACCTCCTCCTTGCTTGGTTGCCTCCGAAAGCGAACACCCGCCCGCCCTCCGCTATTAACAGTGTGTCTCTAGGAGGTCGCTTCGGGGCCGAATAGGAATTTTTTGCGGCTTCCCCTTTAGAGGCGGCCATTTTTTCACCTATTCCACACTGACAGTATGGATGGAATGGTTAGGGGGTGCAGTGCAAATAGATTTTAGAGTAGGCCTCCCTTTGGTCACTGGGGTTGGCAGGTTAGGGACGGAAATGGGCAGTAGAAGCAACTGTGCATGCTCCTTTGGGCATCTTTTTAAAGGATGATGGACCGCCTCTCTCCAGGAACTAGAGGTTAGAACAACATCGGGAATTGGAGAGAGGATGCTCATGGGACTCACCGGATCCAATTTCCCTTCAGGATTGGAGGATGAGCTCCTCCCACATGACAAAAGGGGCATGGCTTGGATCCAGGTGAAGGTGGTTACCTTCACCTGGTTCTGCAAGGAGTTATGCCCATATGTTGCCAAGGAAGATTCTGGCAGGAATTTCCACTCCTTTAATTTTGGCCTCTGCAGGTCCTTAGTTATAGTTGAATTTAAATATTTAAATGTACGTATTTAAAGTGACATTATTTAAATTCATGTTAATTTAATAAAATGATCCACAATATGTCTCAGCGTCTTTACTCCGCTTCCGGGGCAATTGACTGTGACAATGGTATTATTTTAGCAAGAGGTATCTACTACATACCGTAGTTCTCATTAATGGCCCATAAAAAGATTTTTTCCCAAATCTCTGAATGCAGGATAATGTTGAAAATAGATATTGCCCGGTCACTGAGGAAGTGTATAAAATAATATTTATAACTGAGTTATTTATGTAAGGATGGAGATAAAATCAATTTTCCTCAAGAGATCCTTTACTTGTCCTCTACGTTCCAGAGCTATTTCACAGATGAAGAACTTAATACTGAGATTGGGGGAGGGGAGTAGAAATGAGAACAGGAAGGAAATCAAAAGATAGGCAATTTCCTAGGTCAAATAATGCTTCCCACTGGCATTATTTGTCTATTTTAAAACAATTGTGGTCACAACTGCAACACTTGGGGGCTCTGGTAGTGATTGGCAGCCTCTCTACTCATTCAAAGGCTTAGCCTTGTGGATGGTAATGGTAAAGAAGGAGAAATTGTATTCCCTTCCCAAATATTTTCTGGAAACATGTTAAATTCTGACAAACAATTGCAGAAAGAAACATGTTTTGCCCAAGCAAATTCCCAGCATGATTAAGGATTCTCTATAGTGTACAGAGAAGCTACATGATTCGACATAACACACCACGGTGGTATGTATGTGCATGTGTGTTTGTGCCTTTGAATCAGTTTTGATTTATAGCAGCTGCCTGGATTAGTCTTTGCAATACTCTGCAAGATTTCAGAAGTGGTTTGCCATTGTCTGCTTCATAGGACCAAGAGAGAATGACAGGCCCAAGGTTATCCAGTTTTGTATCTAAAGCATAACTGCTTCCCAGTTTTTAGCTGGATGCCTTAACCACTATACCAAAGTGACGTGTGGAGGGTAGTGAAAATAATGATGACTTTTTTTGCTCTTGCCTGCTCTTCCCATCCCACTCAATAGTTAACACTGAAACAGAATGCTTGAATTGAGCCATGATTTGTGTACCAATCTGAATTGTAAACTAAAGGACACAAATTTGTTGATTTGTCTAAGGCCTTTTTAAAGGACTATGCTTCCAATAAGTTTCAAACAGGATTAGATTAGTCTGTATCTATCATTTGGGAAGATTTACCCATCTGATTAATGTGAAAATATTTCTAATCCTATTCTTTTTTCAAACTTTCAGCCTTCTTCTAACCAAAATAAGATAACTGAGTATTGCTTATCCAGGCAATTAAAATTTAATGGCATAAGGAACATTGAGAAAAAAGAGAGATAAATCTCAGCAACATGGTTGTTCATTACAACTGCATTTGTGAGGTTATCTATTATTCATCCTTTCTTTTATAAAATACATTAATAAGGGCTTCATAGGTACAAAATTGTTAGTCTCATAAAGAGTATGAGTTATGAGGATGTGAGACCTTAAAACTATATTGCCTTCTAGACTTGCTTAAGAACTTCTTATTTTACTGAAAGGCAGTTGAAATTGTATTTGACAAATGTGTTATATATTCTGCAAAGTGGGCTTGGTAGACAAGCCTGATAAAGTACTTAGTTAAATGTATATTTTTTAAAAAATAGAAATATAAGCTTCTCTGTCACATATAAGCATTATGCGATTCTATAATAATAATAGTAATAGTAATAGTAATAACAATAATAATAATAACAACAAAACAACAACAACAACAATAATAATAATAATAATAATAATAATAATAATAATAATAATAATAATAATAATAATAATAATAATAATAATAAATGAGAATGATCACAATGAAAACCTATTTCGTTATTGTCTTGGGTCATATGTTGTCTTGGGTCATGTGTTGTACCACATGATTCTTGACAAATGTATCTTTTTCTTTTATGTACGCTGAGAGCATATGCACCAAGACAAATTCCTTGTGTGTCCAATCACACTTGGCCAATAAAATTCTATTCTATTTTATTCATACCTGTGAAAAAAATTCAGGTGCTCAGGCATGAAAATGTGCCGCTCAAACACTATACTTTTCTGCCCACACCAAAAAAAAAAATTAGAGGGAAAATTGCTCCTAACCATTCCCTCACGCTTTGGACTGCTCACCTTAGCGCTGGGATAATTAACAATAAGGGAATTGTTTGCATTTATATTCATCAGAGGAGAAGTGATTACAAGAGAGTAAGCAGGCCCACAATTAGTGTGTGTTAGGGAGTGTGGCAACTAGGATAAGGATGAAAGAAAAGCTGTGTTTGGCTGATGTATCTACTTCATATTGTCTTGGGAAGTTTGTTTTCATAATGAACATCGAAAAACAAAAGCAGAGAAAGAAAATAAAAAGAGATAATTTGGAATCATTTTATGTCAGGCTAATTGAGATAGGAACTTTGTGGTAAACAGTTGGTTCAGCTCTCAGAATGAAGGGACCATCAGATAAAGTTTCTGAATCAATTAAATGCATTGCTTGCCACTGCTTAATCACTTAGTGAACATTAATAATGTAATGTCTCAACACAGAAGATACATTGGAAACAATTAATAAGAAAGCTGATCTTTTCTCCCTACTAGATAAAAAAGACTTATCATGTAAAGGCTCAAACTAATCATAAAAATTAATCCTAAAGGCTTTCATGAATGTGTTTGTCTGCATTGTTGATATAATACCTTGTATCACAGCTTTCATCATAATCTCTCCCTTTTTTTGACACCAAGTATTCCCCTGATAAATTCCAAAATATGAGACAATATAAAGCAAGTGTACAATAAACGGGCCATGTTATTTCTTTAATTTTATTTACTATTTAGCAAGTATAGCCAGATTGGAAGAGTGAATCAAACATTAATGTCTTAGAACATTTCTGTTGGCTTTCATTTCAGACATAACACATTTCTCTTTGATAGTAATCATAATGTGGCTGTTAGGTAATAAATCAATGAATTAGTCAATTGGTGAGTAGTTCCTGATAGTGACATGTAAGGGATAATAGTCATCAATTTGTTGTCTTACTTTAAGATCACTTTCTGATTTTATCTCTGTAAGTCTATGTGCTTCTTCTCCAAGCCAGACCACTTACTGTCCCCCCCCCTCCATTAAACTGTATTTGATTTTCAGAGACAACCTGAACAGGTCTCTCTAATTTTCTTGACAAGATTTTTAAAAATTTAAAACAAAATCCTCTCCAATGAACCTGACGGTCTATGTGCATATTTCTTTAAAAAGCTCTCCACAACCATAGCCGAACCTCTAAGCATAGTTTTTGAAAAATCATTCAGGACTAGCCTCTTACCCAACTTATGATCACTAGCCACAGTCATCTCTATCTTTAAAAAAGGAGATCCATAAATTGAAAATTACAGACCAATCTCTTTATGTTGCATCACCTGCAAAGTCATGGAATCAATCATAAATTAATCCATCACCCTTCACCTAGAAAATAACAGCCTACTCTCTAACAAACAATTTGGTTTCAGAAAAAGAAATTTTTAACCACACGGTGCAGGAAGAAACAAATCAGCAGACAAGCCCACCCCTGATGATGATGGTGACTTTTTACTTATTGGATGCGTATACCACCAATTTCTCATCTCCCCATATTTATTTTACAGCTTTTATCAGCAATACATTTTGGGCTTTAGCTGTTAAGGAGCTGGCTGGACAGTGCTGACAGCTCCCTGTCAGCAATTTAGAAAATTCACTAATTTTCTCCCAATACCTTCACTAAATCTTGCTTCACTGTGATGAAATTTCAATGAACCAAAATGCTAACAGAGCAATGGCTTGTTGAAACTGTTACATACGTTTTATTCTTATGAATTTCTGTACATGATTTTTTTATCCAAGATATATTCAGTGAGTTAGTTATATTCACGTTAGTGCAAAGAGTGAATTATGAGTATTGTTCTGCCGTAGTGGATTTTGTTGGCTTACACAAATTCATTTAAAGAAAATAAATGGTTTAATCTAAAATATTTAGATATGAGAACTACAGATTTTTGTGCAATTTAGTTAATCCTCAAGGCAACATGGGTGCCAAACAAATCTAATAATTAAATAAATTGTGACGACAATGTTTTTCCATTCTGACACAGTAATGCAAAAGATTAGGTCTTGGAATTGTTCTGTCGGGCTTTCTGGTAGAATCTTCCCAAAAATTCACAGGTACAAATTTCAGACACACACACATTTGAAAATTCAAAACAATGTTCTTTATAATGAAAATTCACTTAAACTAAGCCTTCTTTTGGTATAGCAAAGAGCACTAGTCTCCAAACAAACTGGTAATTTATACAAGTCCCTTATCAGTCCTGTGATACTTAGCTTGCAGCTGTGAGGTAATTCAAAGTCCTTCTTTCACAAAGTGAAACATACTTTGCTCTGGTTTAGTTTCAAAGCAGGGAAAAATCAGCACACAAAAAGTCAAAGTTAGTAACACAGTCATGAAACACAACGATCAGATAATCCTCCACAATGGCCAAACCCACAGGCTGCTATTTATAGCAGCCTCACTAATTACCACAGCCCCACCCAACCACAGATGGCCTCATTTTCTTTGATAATAATCTCTCAGTTGTTGTTGCCTATGCATCGCTCTCCGCATGCGTGGCTGTATCATTAACTCTTGTTCTGAATCCAAGGAGGAGCTGGATAATTGATCTCCTTCTGAGCTGTCTGCCACACTCTCCTCCTCCCTGTCACTCATATCTTCTTGGTCAGAGGAGCCTTCATCATCAGATTCCATCGGGGATAAAACAGGCCTGCAGCATGTGGATGTCTCCCCCACACCCACAGTCCTTGGGGCAGGAGCTGGGCCAGAGCTAACCACAACAGGAATGAAATGTGTGCTTCAGAATATCTTTGTTTCCCTAATTGGCAAATTACAATAATCCTTAGTGTTTCTTCTCTCAAGAATCATTTACTGACAAAGACCTCAAATATGTCCTACATACAGCTCTAGCTTCCTTTATGTGAACCCTTTCAAAATGTCATTCTGCTTTTCTTTCATTAGCACAAGTCCTTTAAACAGCTGCTCTGTGCTCCATCACTCCTTATGTCTTGTTCATAAATCTGATGCCAGCCAGTTTTATGTGACTGGAAAGTTTCATAACTGGTAGGTTACTGCAATTGACTTTTCTTTCTTGATTAGGATTCATAGGGCAGAGAACAAGTGGATTGAAAATATGATGCGGCATGACAACCTCTCTCCTCAGGGAGCTGCTATCAGATTTCCTGCCGAATAAATCTGAAACCTGACAGCCATACACAGGGGTAAGGAAGCCATTAGTTTGACAATCAAAATCCTAAACCAAATCCAGGAATCCAAACCTTTGGTAAGACCTATCATCTCAGTGGCTGTTTTCAAGAGTTTTGCTAATGAGCCTGAAAGAACATGTGGTCAGATGCATGAACCAGACTTGGTAATTTGCAAATTTCTTGCCTCTCAAAATACTGGACAAATTTCAAGACACTTTAAAAGCACTTTAAACTTCTACCAATTTCACCTGAAATGAAGCCATCTTTAGGGCAACTTGGCTATGTTGGAAATGACATAAATTTACTCACAGCAAAGGAGTTTTGTTTTGTTTTTAAAGTTCTCACTCTCTCCCTTCCTCCTTCCCTTTTCCCTTCTTCTTCTGTTTTAGGGGATTTAACCCTGCTGTTCTAAACGGGTCATATGTGTCCCAAAACGAAGTTTGAGACTTTGTAAAAAAAAAATCCCTGCAGATCTGAAACTTGAAATTACATGACTTTGCATCATTTGAGGGGTCCTTTCTGTGAGTATTTTTTTTTTTGGTTGCTTAGTTTTTTCTGGGCGCAAAGACTATATGCACTTGTTCTGTTCCTGGGTCTATTTATCCCAGACTAAAAAAAGTTTGATTTTAGCTTTTTAAATAATTTTTTTAAAATTAATTTTTAATTTTTTTAAATACCCACTGCATGGGTATACTAATTTGAACATTACTGATCATGAACAAATGAAAAATGAAATGAAAAAAATTAATATTTAGTTGTTTATTTTGCTCAGAAAAGGGCCTCCCACCCCACTGGCTGTGTTCATTATGTTCATTTATATATAGATTAGGCTGCAAGTTCCAAATTTTTTGAATATCTTTTGCATTGGTATTCTAATGTGAACATTCCTGATCATAAACAAATGAAAAATGAGATGAAAAAAATAATATTTATTTATTTATTTTACTCAGAAAAGCCCCCCACCCCCGGCTGTGTGCAATTATGTTCACTTTATATATAGATTAGGCTGCAAGTTCCAAATTACTATATATACTCGAGTATAAGCCGATCCAATTATAAGCTACGGCACCTACTTTTGCCACAAAAACTGGGAAAACCTATTGACTCGAGTATAAGCTGAGGTTGGAATTTTCAGCACATATTTTGGGCTGAAAAACTCGGCTTATACTTGAGGATATATGGTACATCCTTGTTTTTAGTAAAATGGATTTCTTGCATAAAATTAGTTGTCTGGATATCATTTACTTACTTTTCTGTGTACTTTATCCAGTGGTGGGCTCCTGCCAGAACAGACAGGTACTCACCACTGTCCTTGGAGAGAAGTCGCCAGAGCCACCTCAGCAGTTGCCGCCGCCACCATCACCACTATCCTCAAAGAGAAGCCACCGAGCCGTCTCAGCAGTTGCTGCCACCGCCGTTGCCAGGTCAGCTAACTCAGCACTTGCCTCGTCATAGCCAAAGTGACGCTTTGCTGCTCCTCTGGCGAGGAGATGAAGGCAGAGAGACAAGAGGTAAAGAGAAGGGGGGAGTGAGGGACAATGGGTGTAACATTTTGAATAACAACCAAAAATGTTCAGTATCCAAATTTTTGTTCGGTATCGGGTGCAATTTTTTAACGAATTTTTTGGTCGTTATCTGAAATATTTGCTATCCACTGTATTGAAATGTTGTCACTCTGGAGCTACATTTTAGTTGGTTAATTTTACAGCCTTGAGTAAAAACTATTGTTTTGGAGTTGGATGTTTGGACCATTTGAATATTTCAACTGATTAAGATTAACTGAAAATAGTTATCTATATGAAATCTGAGGCCTTTCCAAAAAACCCCCTGTATTTGTAGTAAATCTAAACCTGCACCTGTATCTATTTGTATCTGTCATTCAAATTATACCACTGATCAAACTAATGCCATGTCCATTAGATAGCATTCAATTTTGATTTTAATTACTATAGAGGAAGTGTGGAGGAATCCAATTAGGATTATGATCCCTTTGGGTTACTTGATTTTTCCAGTTGAAATATAAGGGAAAATGTACTTCAGAATGCCTACAAATTTTCAAGGATATGTTCCCTTCTTTTTCTCAAGTAAAAATAAATTGGTATTTTCAATGCAAAAAAATAGAACTGAAGAAAAACATGCTTAACAAATTTACCAGATGTGTCCTTTAAGGTATCTAGTGGTTGATTGATATTGCCCTATAAGTAATAACAGTATCAGTCACATTATCTCATAATGTAATGTAATGTAACAGGTAATAATGTAATAGGTTCGCCTAGTGCAACAATTGCAACCATACCTGGAACAGGAGGCCCTCATCACAGTCATTCATGCCCTTATCACCTTGTACTTGAATTATTGCAATGTGCTCTACATGGGACTACCTCTGAAGAGCATTTGGAGACTGCAGTTGACATATCTAGGTACACCCACAACACACCAATTCTCCATGGATTGCACTGTCTTCTGATTGGTGTCCAGGTGCAATTCAAGGTGTCGGTTATTACCATTAAAGTCCTACATGTCTTAGGGCCAGATTATCTTCGAAACCTCCTCCTACCACATAGCTCCCAGCAACTGATAAGAGCCCTGGACATAGTTGGTCTCTTCCGGGTCCTATCAGCTAAACAGTGTTGGCTGGCGTGCCCTGGGGGGGTCTCTGTGGCCGCTCCATCTCTTTGGAACCAGCTACCTCCCAAAATCCAGACTGCCGCCACTCTACTGGCCTTCCAAAAAACCGTAAAGACCTGGCTTTTCCAGCAGGACTGATGGGATGGTATCCCGATGAGATGGCATCCCATCAGGATTTGACCCGGAAAGTTATGTATGGCTGTTTTTATCTGTTTTAAATTGTAAATTGTTTGTTTTATACTGTTTGTACTGTTTTTAGGTTTTTTTAAAAAATTTGGTGTAAACTGCCCAGAGTCCTCTGGGAATGGGGCAGCATATAATGCCAAACAAACAAACACACAAACACACACACAAACAAACAATATTTTTGGTCTGAGGTCATAGTTGGAATTTAATGAATGAGCTTGCATATGCTAATAAAATGGTACCCACGATAGACATGTTCCAAAAGAGATGACTCTTTTACAAGACAACGATCTAATTCCCCTTTATTTGTTTCATTTTCATCCTGTCTTATTCTCTATCAATCTAGTAGAATCCTCCTGGAGGCTAGGGGAAGAAAAGCTACAAGGTAGTGTTTGGCTTTTCATCATTTCAACTTCTTTCTTTTCTTTTAAATGAAAAGGGTATGTACATTTAAGTGTGGCATGAAATCTGTAAAGTTACTTAGGGGCATGTACCATCATGCCTACTGTCCCTGTCTGCAAGAGTCTTAAGACTCATTTATGCAGCCAGGCTTGGAGCTACTAGACTCTTGCCCCCTGGCCGATGAATGTGTAGAGAGAAAGTTGATTGAATGGGAATGACTGTTTTTTATGGGTTTTTTGGGCTTTTTAGATCTTAAATTTAATTAATTGGATTTAAAATGTTATATATTGTTTTATTATATGTTGTAAACAATGTTATATATTGTTTATTATATGGAGAGGGGTGGCATAAAAGTCAAACAAACAAACAAACAAATGACTAACTAACTAACTAACTAAATAACTAACCAAATAACTAATACTTAATAATAATTTATTAGATTTGTATGCTGCCCCTCTCCGAAGACTGACTGACTAACTAACCAACCAACCAACCAGCCAGCCAGCCAGCCAGCCAGCCAGCCAGCCAGCCAGCCAGCCAGCCAGCCAGCCAGCCAGCCAGCCAGCCAGCCAGCCAGCCAGCCAGCCAGCCAGACAGACAGACAGACAGACAGACAGACAGACAGACAGATAGATAGATAGATAGATAGATAGATAGATAGATAGATAATGTCCTCATTTATTTGTATCCATTTCATTTATTCATAATCATGTTTATCTTATCTTATTCATGCTTGACAAAATAAAAATAAAAAAATACCTAGATCTGGAGAGGGGAGAAGAGTTTTTAATGGGAAAGTGAACACAAGAACAAGGGGGCACAATCTGAGGTTAGTTGGGGGAAAAGTAAGGTGAGAAAATATTATTTTACTGAAAGAGTAGTAGATGCTTGGTACAAACTTCCAGCAGACATGGTTGATAAATCCATAGTAACTGAATTTAAACATGCTTGGGATAAACATATAGCCATCCTAAGATAAAATACAGGAAATAGTATAAGGGCATACTAGATGGACCATGAAGTCTTTTTCTGCCGTCAATCTTCTGTTTCTATGTTTCTATCTGCTAAAGATATTCTTTCAATCTTCTGGAAGTTTTGCTTGGGGAATGGTGTAAAAGAACTCATTTCACATAATTTGTTGAGAGAAAAAATATCACTTAATAATGCACTGACCAACTTGGCTTAAAATGCATATCTGTATTTTTTCCCCCTGCACCTCAGAACAAATTCACTTAAAATGTTTTTTAAGCCCAGCTCTTAGTGCAAAATTTGTGAGCACCTATGTGTTTTCTGCTTTCCCAAATTAAATCACTCATCTCAACAAAAATCAGTTAACGAACCTGGAATTAATATTAGAATGGTTGGCTTACATTCTTCCCACCATGATACTTGGGGGGAAGCCTAGGAGAGCCCCTGCCTCCTCTCAGTTGAGGATGATATATGAGCTCTAGAAATAAGAGCTGTCAGTAAGCAAGAAAGCATGAGTGGAGAAATCAGGACAGAATTATATACACTTAGTGTTGTCATCGAAGCTGCTCCTTCGGCTGCTGCTTAATGCAAAAAAGCCAGTCTCTTTGGCTTCAGAGAACAACATGCAGATTGGCAATGTTTGATTTCCACCATTAGGAACATCTCACCCATCAGGCTCATGTGCTCTGTTATTCTTTGGGGCTGCAATTGCTAATCTGATTGCCACGATAGGAAAATGGGGTCATGAATTTGGATGGCTGAGAAAGGCGATTAAATAAATTCATGGAACAAAAGCTTCTTGGATGAGAAGCAAAATGTTTTCCAGGGAAAAGTGAAGAAAGTCTAGTTACATGTTGAAACTAGATATTGAAACCTATTGAATCATGATCTGGATAACTGAGAATCTCCATAGATAAATTATCACTGACTGCTGGTTATGATGACTGTGGCATCAGACGTCCAAAGCTTCTGGTTAGTTTTAGTGGTAGGATATTCCTATATCCTGCTTTTGGGATTCTTGCACTGGCTGAGTGACAGAATTCTGAAGTAGTTTGCCTTTTTAAGGAACAGGGTGTTCTTGTTTTAAATTATTTTTTTAATGCATTGCATTGTGTTTTTGTTTTGTTTACTGGCCCAGAGTTTTTTCTGGTAGGTGGGTGGTTACACAAGATGTAGAATGAAGGGATGGATCAATAAATAAACGATATTCCACTCAAGGCATGCTTGTCCTTTCTACTTTTCAAAAACATTTTGGAAGCTGTAGAATGCAGCTTCCAAGATCTGCAAGTGGGCATTGCACATCACCCAGAGGCTACCATGTAAGGGCAAATTATGCATTGCAACGATCTCTTGGAGATGGGAGATACTTTCTATGCAATCTATCGAACCCCCTGCATGGATTGCCCCTGTGACTATGTAAGATAGATGGGAAGGAAGCTAATGACCAGATTGCAAGAACAGGTAGCCTCATACTGCAATGAACAAGGACATACATTCAATTTTGCAGCTGCCAAGGTGCAGAAGGTGCAGAAGGCAATACTGCAGGCTACTTCTGCTGACTGCTTGCTGACTGACATTTGGAATCTCACCAGGCTCAAAGTTGACTTAGCCTTCCATCCTTCTGAGGTCGGTAAGATAAGGAGCCAGATTGTTGAGGGCAATATGCTGACTCTGTAAAACTGCTTAGAGAGGGCTGTAAAGCACTGTGAAATAGTATTGAAGTCTAAATGCTATTGCTATTGCTACCAAGATTGTTGAACAAGCAGGCCCAAAAATAGCTAGGGAAGTGATCGAAGTCTGGAAACAGCTCCCTCATCAGTCAATTGGAGTGCTGATTTACCACCAGCCTATCACATATTTCGAAGGCAAAGGCTGGGCACAAGCAAATGACAGTTAATGACTTAAAAGCCAGCCATCAACACACCCCAATCAATATCTAAAAAGCCACTTATAGCAGACACCATAAATAATATACAGAGAACAGGATACACTCTGCTGGAGAGAAGTTCCCTGAAGATAGGACCCAGCATGAGTATGAAAGCTCTGAAGTCAAATTTGGTCCCGATGATTGACCCAGATTGGATCATGCAACACGTATATTTACCTTCATTCTAGTTCTCTTCTAGAGCTGTGCCTTTACTCCTTGCTTCTTCTTCTTCCCTCTTTCAAACTAGCTGCTCCCATGAGTTACAAAACCACCTCTTTTTACAGGTTGTCATTAATCCTGAACATTAAATTACAACATTTAAAAATAGAGAGAAAACAAAAATGTTCAGATTTAGCAAGGCTACGCCTCATCACTTGCAATTCTAATACTCAATTCCCATTTTACATTTGTAAGGTCACCATGATGAGAATTGCCTGTGCCCGTCTGGTTCTCAGCCTTCCAAACATGTTCATCAGTCATGCATCACTTGACTATTCAGCACTGCACCATTAAGTATCCGTTCACAATTCCCTTCAAACACTTCCACCTCCCACCCAGATGTACATATAATAGGAGAATGGAAAACAAAATTGATCATAAAATGTTTCTTATATTTTTCTCATCTAACTCTTTATAACTATAGACCTTAGCTATATCCAAATCCCTGCTCCAGATAATTTAATGACCACCTTTGAACAAACACCAAAGAAAAAATGTTTAATCATGTGAATGATAGTGGAATATATTTCAGTCAGATTAATTTTAATGCATGCAGAGTATATGAAAACTTTTAAAATAGAAGTGAATATTTGATTTCTACCTTTGAAATGGAAAAGAACATAAGACTTTTGCTTGAGGGAATTAAATGCCCAGTTTTATCAAGTATCAGTTTCAAAACAATGGCCTAGATGTACAAGCAGAATATTGCAGAACAATGGGAAAATTACAAGCAGTACAAGCATCTAGAGACATGAAGATGAGAATTGCTGATACAGAAGTTTCATTGAGTTAACATTGTTGACAGTTTCTCTATTAACTTGTCCAATCTCCTTTCAAAGATATCTAAATAGCCATCTCCATATGTTATTATTTCCAATTCCATAAGTAAATTATGTGCAGTGCAAAATAATACTACCCCTCCCTCTTTGCCCAAATTGAATCTACTGCCAATCCATTCAATTAGAAACCATGCCTTTTAGAGTAATAAGGTGAGAAAAAAAATGTTGCCATACTGCAAAGATTGAGCTACAAGAAATTGAGAACCATTTGCAGTTTGGAAAAAAGTGAGGCATGACACATACATATACAGGGCATATGATAAAGACTTTTAATTATGGATAAGTGTACAGTACTTATGTTGCAGAAGAGACGGAGTAACGACTCGGACACAAGAGCTGGATTTAAACTTGGGTCATTTTTATTATAATAAATTTGCATAATTTATTAATTAAATTAGCATGAATTAGCATAAATTTGCATAAATCAACATACTCAACTATGACCCGGAACCAAATGGACCTGCAGGGTCAAACAAACACTTCCGGGGCGGAAATGACGTAAAAGGTCAACATTCCTGGGCAACTATGGGCGTAATCGATGCTGGTCCAGGTGAGGGACCTCTCCCTCACCTGAGACCCTGCCATACACTCGCATGAGGGGGGTCCCGCCGGCTCACCCCTACCCTGGGACTTCAATAGCGGGACCCAAAGACAGGTTTTCCCCAAGTGCGCAGGTAGCACCCACCATGGTCTTGGAGAGAACCTGTCAATCATCCCCAAAGATGCCCAAGGGAGAACGCGCAGTTGCTGAAACCACCCAGATTTCCGCCCCTAACCTGCCTACCCAATGACCAGAGGTAAGCCAATTAACCTAATTAAATGCAAACCCCCCCTAACCGCCCATCCATCTCCCCAGTGTGGAATGGGCGAAAAAACAGCCTGGCCTAATGGGCGAGACTGCAAAAAATTCCCATTCGGCCCCCGCAGGCGGCCCCTAGGCACACTGCAAAATAGGGAAGGGCGGGTGGGTGTCTGCTCAGGCAACCAGGTCCGGGCGAAAAGGCTGTTTCCTGGCCTGCTGCCCCTTAAATAGGGCCAGCAGGCCCCGCCCGGACCCGACGTCATGCCCGGCCACGTGGGCAGGGCATTCCCGGCCGAAATCTCGTCTCGCGAGATTTCGGCCGAAACCAAGATGGCGGCCACCATCTGAAGGGTCCGAGTCTGCCCGGCCCTTCAGCAACATCGCCGTGGGGCCGGTGAGTCAGCCGGCGTTATTGCAGAAGAGACGGAGTAACGACTCGGACACAAGAGCTGGATTTAAACTTGGGTCATTTTTATTATAATAAATTTGCATAATTTATTAATTAAATTAGCATGAATTAGCATAAATTTGCATAAATCAACATACTCAACTATGACCCGGAACCAAATGGACCTGCAGGGTCAAACAAACACTTCCGGGGCGGAAATGACGTAAAAGGTCAACATTCCTGGGCAACTATGGGCGTAATCGATGCTGGTCCAGGTGAGGGACCTCTCCCTCACCTGAGACCCTGCCATACACTCGCATGAGGGGGGTCCCGCCGGCTCACCCCTACCCTGGGACTTCAATAGCGGGACCCAAAGACAGGTTTCCCCCAAGTGCGCAGGTAGCACCCACCATGGTCTTGGAGAGAACCTGTCAATCATCCCCAAAGATGCCCAAGGGAGAACGCGCAGTTGCTGAAACCACCCAGATTTCCGCCCCTAACCTGCCACGGAGCGGGGTCAGATCTCTATCTTGGCCCCCCGACTCCCCCCTCTATCTGCGCCAGCTCACGCAGAGACCTCTGCAGGTCCTGTAAGAAAATGGCGTTCCCCTGTTCTGACAGGTGAACGCCATCGGCCCGGTAAAGCCACGGCCGATCTACAGTGATGAGGGGATGGGCCACTACAATCCCCCCTAATTCTTTGACAGTTTTCCCCACGGCCTTATTCACCCTGCGTCTAACCCGGTGGATGGCCCTAAGGGAAATGGCGTCCCTCCAAACGATCCGTGGGAGGATCTCTGACCACACCACTTGCGTGGTGGGCCATAACGTGCGAAGCCGCCGCAGGTCTTCGCGCGCCTGGACGATCAACGGTAGACCGCCAAGCAGGCATAGGTCATTGCCACCGAGGTGCAAGACCAGCCATCTGGGTGCGGCTATGGGCTGCCGACCACCCAGTCCCATCTGGGCGCGACCCTGGGTAGCCGCCCGCCCAGCAGCGCCGGGTACCGCCCTGAGATGCTGCGTACCCAGCAGCGTCGGTAGGAGGCCCTCCCACCGCATACCCCTCCGGCCCATCCAAACAACATTGACCCACCATCCCAACGACAGCTGGGTCCCGATGGCACTTCTGGCTGCTGAGCGGCCGGCCCAGAAGACCATGCTGTGGCCACACAGCAGCGCCGTCGGTTTCTGCCTGGACTGGGAACCTGGAAGAGGACACACACAGAGAGGTTACCTAGCCTAAACCCTGCCCCGGATCCTCAGCGGGCCTAACATAACCCAAATATGCCGCTGACCGCCAGCGGCTGATCTCCTGAATCCGTTGGGCCGGGAGACCAGAAAGTGCCGCGCTAGTGGCGGCGCCGATACGGAACGAATGCGTTCCATAGCCGGCGGGGTCCATGCCTACCTGAGACATAGCCTTAGACACTATCGCCCAGAATTGATACCGGGTCAGGGGGGAACCATCCTGGTGTATAAAAAGGTACCCATGCCCTGACCCACGCAAAACACAAAATTGCTGCAAAGCAGCCACCGGGCAAACAGACTTATCGGTGGCTGCGCTAAGTTCAAGTCTAACCCCTCTGTGTAACTGATCTGTCTTGGAGTGTCTCACCAAAAGAGAGACACCCCCCTGTCTAAAGGTCAGATCAGCGAGCTGGAAGGCGCGGAGCGACAAGTCAGACTGCGAGGAGGCCATTGCCTCGCTGACCCTGAGGGCCCCAAAAAACATAACGCAAGTCGCTGCCCTGAACAGCCGAGCCTCGTAAGGAGAGGCACACAGACTGCCAAATGTCTGATTAATCAGAGACAGCTGCTGAACCGTCAGGGCCCGACGAGTGTCAGAGGGAAACCCCTGTCGCTCCCTAACCCAACCTTCCAGCATCCTCCGGATGCGAAAATCACCCGTAAAATCACCAAACCCCCCCGCCTTGGACAGAAAGGCGAGGCCGGCTAACCTAGCCCTGATAGTCCTCACTGAAAGGCCACGCCCCTTCAGCAGGACACAGAATTCAGCTAGGTGCTCAACCGGGGCAGGCCAGCAATGGGGGTAACCCTTACCCAGCCTGAAATCCCCAAACTCCTTACCTGCACGCTGATAAGCTCGCAGGGTACTAGGAGCTACCGATAAGGCGATCGCCCTGGAGGCCTCGTCTCTCCAGCTCTCGAGAGCCCGCCCAGGCTCCACAGGTGGGCTGGAAACACCTCTGGCGACTCTCGGGCCCACGGGGCCAGGGTCCGAAACCTGGACAACTGACCACGGGACAAGGCGTCAGCCACCCCGTTATCTAAACCAGGGACGTGCCTAGCCAAAAACAAGGCGTTCAAAGACAAGGACCTGTGCACAAAATGGCGGACAAGCCGCATTACCCTATCACTCTTAGAGGACAGGGCGTTCACAACATGGACAACCGCTAGATTGTCACACCAAAAATGCACAGTCTTATCCCTGAACTGCTCCCCCCAGAGCTCTAAGGCCACTATTAAGGGGAAAAGCTCCAAAAAAGTTAAGTCCTTAACCAATGAACAGGCACTCCATTCCGGAGGCCATGCCGACCAGCACCACTGGTCACCTAACACTACCCCAAAACCGCAAGTCCCTGCGGCGTCGGAACACAGCTGCAGCTCCGCTTCCAAAAGAAGCTCCTGCCGCCAAAACGACAACCCGTTAAAACGTTCCAAAAACTCCCGCCACACGCAGAGGTCAGCCCTGACCCCTGCACATAAGCGGGTACGATGATGGGGCAAACTTAGCCCCTTCATCGCATCATACAACCGGCGAGAAAAAGCCCTACCAGGCACCACTACCCGACAGGCAAAATTAAGAATCCCGGCCAACTCCTGGAGCTGCCGAAGAGTAACCTTCCTGCAGCCCAGGACCGCCTCAAGCTTGGACCTGATTTTAATCAACTTATCCAGGGGCAATCTGGAAGATTGCTCCACTGAATCCAATTCAATACCAAGGAAGGTAATCCTGGTGGCAGGGCCTTCAGTCTTCTCGGAGGCTAAAGGCACCCCCAATTGAGCACAAAGGGCTTCGAAGTCCCGCATCAAAGCAAAGCATTGCTCCGATTGCGCAGGCCCGGCCATCAAGAAATCATCAAGGTAATGAACGACGGACCCCAGGCCACTCCGCCCCCTGAGCACCCACTCGAGGAAGGTACTAAAGCTCTCAAAAAGGGAGCAGGAAATAGAGCAGCCCATCGGCAATGCCCTATCCACGTAAAACCCACCTTCGAAATGGAAGCCCAGCAGCTCGAAGTCGCCTGGGTGAATGGGGAGGAGCCGAAATGCCGACTTAATGTCGCATTTACCCATAAGGGCTCCCACCCCACACTCCCTAACCATAGCCACGGCCGCATCAAAGGATGCGTACCGGACAGAACAAAGCTCGTCAGGAATGAAGTCATTCACTGACTCCCCTTTCGGAAAAGACAAATGGTGAATCAACCTAAATTCACCACTCGCCTTTTTGGGGACCACACCTAAGGGGGACACACGAAGATTCGGAAAGGGCGGCTCCGGGAAGGGCCCAAGGACCCTGCCCTCAGCCACCTCCTTTCGAATCTTAGCCCGTACAATGTCTTCATGTCCGACAACCGACCTGAGGTTGTCGGACATGAAGGCCCTCCTAATACCCACATAAGGGATCCTAAACCCCTCGGAGAAGCCCCTCAAGAGCAACTCGGCTCTCGGGCGAGGGTGGTAGTCGATCAACCAACCCTCAAGCACAGAAACATTAATTGGGCTGGGCCCCTTTTCCCCCAGCTGGTGGGGGAGGTTTTCCTGGACCCCCGCCCTTCTTCTCCGCCCCTTTCTTGGGGCGGGGACAGACTGAAGCTGCATGGGACCCCCCACAATTCCCGCAGGCATGCTTGTATTTACAAAAGGGACGAAAACACGCCCCTTTTGCAGCAAACTCATGACAAGCGGGCGAGGCCCCCTTGCCAGCCACACCCGGAGTCGCCTTGGCCGGCGAAGCCGCGCCAGGCTCCTCCTCCATAAAGTGCCCACTATCCGTGCGCTCACACCCTTCCTTCCCGGACATATGCGTGGCCCGGAACCACAGGTCCGGGACCACCATATCCCACGGCAAGTTAGGCTCCACCGCCATCCGCATGCGGAAACCCTTATCATAATGGCGCCAGATGGTGCCCTTATATTCAAAATGGGCCCTGGCAATCAAGTCTATGTACTTAAACATGGCAGAGGCCATAGCCGGCTGCCGTTGGATCACCACCGACCCATAGGTAAGAAAGGCATACAGCCAAGAGCTGAAGCATTTCGTTACCTTGGTCTTCTTTGTTTTCTCCCCCGGGACAATCTCTTTCTCCTGCTTGGGAACCTCACGGTTCAAAAGCGAAAAAAGATCCACGTATTCACCCCGCCAAATAGCCTCCTTGACCGACGGGTGAAGGTGGCATCCTAGAGGGGTGGACGGCAGCCCGCACGGTATGGCCCCCGCTTTAATACAAGCGAAGGGGTCCCACACCGAGTTGGCCGCCACGCCAAAGACACCCGCCCCATGGGGGTAAGGGAAAACCGGGAGCGGGGGCATGACAGGAGGGGCCGGAGGAACCCACCCCCCCACCCCTGGCACCGCTGGTGTCCCCGCAGGCCCCGTCCCGGACAACAGAGCGGCGCTGGCCGCCGGTGGCCCCGGAGGAGGAACCGGCGGAGCCCACACCTGCCCGCATGTGCCCGCGGGGGACCCCAAAAAGCTGGACCCACTCCCAACCCCCGCCGGGGGAAAACCCGGGGCAGGGGGAGGAAGAAAAGACAGGGATGTGGTGTGTGGTGCAGCCTCACCTGCCCCGTACGGGGTTGAAGACATCCACGGGGGGCCCAATGGTGTGGGGCCCGGGAAAGCCGCCATCGGCCCTGCAGGGGCCTGCCGTCCAAACGGAGCCGGCTGCCCAGCCTGGGCCGCCGCCGGATCTCTCCCCAATGCCGCGGGCACTTGATCGCTGGACGCTCCGGGGACCGCACCGCTCCTCCACTGCTCGAGCTCGTCGAGCCTCTCCAACACCCTGGCCCAAGACAAAGCAGGAGAAAGATCAGGTTGAGGGGCCGGAGGCAACGAAACCACCCCCCCCTGGTCAGGGACCACCCCCGCAGTCCCCTCCCTACTGGCCCGAGCCCGGGCAGAAGGCCTAAGGGCCCTCCTGGGGCGCGCCGCTGGCGGAGCCATCGGAGCAGTGGCAGGCCTCTTCTTAGGAGCCATCACAGGTTTTCCTAAAATGCAATGAGCCACCAAAACACCTAGAACCGAACCCCTTGAAAGAGTGGCAGGCCTACCGCAGGGCCTTACCTAGGGCCTGGTTCCAGAGAAGAAAAAAAAGGGGGGGGAAGCCCCTGCTACCACGACCCCTTTAAGGTATTATAATATTTATAAATAAATGAATAGTGATACAATTTATTAATATTGATCCCTTTATATGCCCTATGGCAGGCCTTCCCTGCCCAGGCAGGCCACAAAGGCCTGCGAACCCGGCCTCCCGCACAACAACCGCCCAAGACCGGGGGCCCAGACCGAACACCCCCACCGCGCCCTCCTCCCAGCCGGGAGGAGGTTACCAGTCCCCCTCGGGCCCGAGGGGGATCCTGCAGACTGCTGTCAAGTGGAGAGGAGTAAGGCCTCAACGTTGTCTCAGCAAGAAAAGTTTTACTGCGACTCCAAGAAACCTCGTTGCGCAACGAGCACGGCACTTTTCACCCCCTCGGCAGGCCACAAAATGGCGGCCGCAACACGAGGGAGACCCAAAATGGCGGCCGAGCAGCACCAAAGAAGTGTCTGCTCAGGCAACCAGGTCCGGGCGAAAAGGCTGTTTCCCGGCCTGCTGCCCCTTAAATAGGGCCAGCAGGCCCCGCCCGGACCCGACGTCATGCCCGGCCACGTGGGCAGGGCATTCCCGGCCGAAATCTCGTCTCGCGAGATTTCGGCCGAAACCAAGATGGCGGCCGCCATCTGAAGGGTCCGAGTCTGCCCGGCCCTTCAGCAACATCGCCGTGGGGCCGGTGAGTCAGCCGGCGTTATTCTGGGGTGCTGGATAAAAAAAGAAGTTCCCCCAGCAAAGAGTGTATGTATGGTATGTATGCATGTTTGTATGTACACATATGTATGTGTGTGTATGTATGTATGCATACACAGAAGTGGTTGCTGGGAGTTTGCAGGAGTTCAGGAGAACCTCTAGCTAAGACTCTGTGTAGTTCAGAGAACTCCCAAATCCCACTCCTGGCTGACTCCTCCCTACCCTCTACTCCTCTTCCAGGAGTCCTTGTAAGGTCCACTTTGGATGCATGTAAGTGGAGGCTTGGAGAGGGAGAAAAATGGGCCTACGGAAGTTCAGGAAGGCTGGATAAGGATCTGTTTCTGGCCTCCAGAAGGCCTCTTGAGCCTGGGGAAGTCATTTTTGCCTTCCTGGAGGCTTGAGCAAAGTCTCCGGAGGCCGGGGACGGGCAAACCCGCCCTCCTGTTGTGGTGCAGGAGGCTGACTTAGGCCATGCCCACCCAGCAACCCAGCAGAGAACCCCTTGCTAAAATTTTTAAAGCCCAACTCCTGCACATAAACATGCAGACATATATATAGGCAGCCCAGTCCAGTATTTTTCAACTTTAGCCACCTGAAGATGTCTGGAGTTCAGCATGCTTACACAGTTCTTCCCTTAGGCAGTTCTCAATAGCCCAATTATGATTCACATATTGTTCTTTCATATTTGCATAGAGAGGAAACAAGATGTGTTTATAAAGAAATAACAATATATTTTAGGAACAATGAAAATAATGCTTCTGGTAGTTACTTCTTTTACATCAGGAATGTGGTTTGAGCATATGAGAGATGTTGGCATAGAAAAATACATTTAATAGCAAGCTATCCTTCTTCTATAACCTGTTCATTTTTGGTGATAGTACTTCGACCTAGAACATTATACCCAGCATTTACTTCTCTCAAAATATAATTAATGGAAGTATATATGAGATTTTATAGGCCATTAAACCAAGTGAGACTGCACTTTAAAGTAACAGCTATATTGTAACAATACATAAGTGTCTTACCATTGCTTTTTTCCAGAATCATTTTCTTCTTCTTGACTTTCTAATCTATCTTATAGCACCAGATTTTCTAGTTGACTTCCATCCAAGTACTAATTGCTTAGCTTTATAAGTTCAGCCATAGTCAGCTATGCTTCTTAGATGAACAATGCTGTAGTACAACAATGCAGTTCATGTCAGTTTGATGTGGCAAATGGAATCAACAGGTTGAACTGAATTATCAATTGCAATTGATTTTATTTTTTTTTGGTATACAAACAATCCTGCAATTGATTTTGATCCTACAAACAATCCCAAAACTGTTTTGCTCGATTTATTTAGAGTTTCCAATGGAACTGAAATAATACATAAGTCCATGAATAATTGCAAAAACAACAAAGTTAAGTACAGGAGGGAAACAAGGGTGTGGGCCTATTACATGTGCAATGACTAAATCGATTGGAAATACATAAAAGCAAGCATCTCTCCAATGATGATTTTACACTGACAATTTTAACAGGGGCTAACGAAAACTTAATATAATATTTTTTTTTAAAAAAAGTTCAGGAGATCATGATGTTTATAATTTCTTCTTCTATAACTACATCTGTAACTCACATTTTAGGACAAATTGTTATATATATATGTATATATGTATATGTGTATATGTGTATATGTGTATATGTGTATATGTGTATATGTGTATATGTGTATATGTGTATATGTGTATATGTGTATATGTGTATATGTGTATATGTGTATATGTGTATATGTGTATATGTGTATATGTGTATATGTGTATATATGTATATATGTATGTATGTATATATGTATGTATGTATATATGTATGTATGTATATGTTTTTTTATGTCAGATCACCCTGAATATTGAAGGAACGTCACATTTCCTTTTTGCCTCTAGGCCCAACCCAGGACCATTTCAAGGCAGTTAATTTATTCATAGCCGACAACTATATTCTGTATGCTAAAAACATTTGATACATATACATACATACATACATACATACATACATACATACATACATACATATATATCTACAGTGCTTTACAATCCTCTCTAATAAGTTTACACAATCAGCATGATGCCTCCAACAATCTAGATCTTCATTTTACCAACCTCAGAAGGCTGAATTAATCTTAATTCAGTGAGAATCTGCCTGTCAAACCACAGGCAGCTAGCAAGCATAGCCTGCAGTACTGCATTCTAACCATTATGCCATGATGGCTGCCAATTTCCTCATTGATGGGAGTTGACATCATCAGTCAATATGGTCTAAGAGGTACTATATACCCTTAAGCCAACACTGTTAGAAGACAGGAACCTTTATGTTACTGGAGGAGTTTATATATAAAATCTGAAAGATCCTCTGTCAAGGACACTGTACTCGGCGGATAAGATTAAATTATCTGAAAGTTGTATATTGTAGGTTTATGTGATTCTATACGATGAAAGCATTGTATTCTCATTTCATTATATTTTGTCTGCACTTAAGAATAATATTTCCAAGATCAGCCAATATTTATGTTCTAATACTTTACACTTTCTCTTATTTTTCTACCCCAAAATGGATTTTTATTATTATTTTAATAATATGCAAAAAAGTGGACACTTGCAGTATAGGCTATTAGAATCAAGGCAAGTTCAGACGTATCCAGTTTTGAAAAGAGAGTGAGGGATGTGAGCAAAATCAAACAGCATTAGGGAAAAAATAAAACATTCCTGCCTATATTTTTGTCTAACATTTTTCTAACTGCATTTTTGTTCCAGTTCTCTCAAAGATTCTTAACAGAGGGAATAAACCAAAGTCCTAGTTAGGAACTCTAGTCTGCCAATAATTACTGGGGGAAATAGTAATTTTCTGAACCCCACTACTTTGCCATTCATTGGGAGTGGATTTATAAATCCATAGACTTAGTCACCATCTAACCCATAGAACTCTAAATTTGCAATTTAGTGGAAGTTTAGAGCATGTGCAAAGGTGGATCATAGACACTATGCTACAGTTTATAATGATGGAAGAAAACTAAGAAGGGTTTGTTTGTTTGTTTTTTAGCTCCAGTCAATCCCCAGGGAAGTTATAAACTCTGGTTTTCATTGTTGAATCTACCAGCTCTTCTATACTCTAATTTGTAACTTGCATTTTTCTTAAACTGATATTGTGGAAAATTTTGCATCTCATTTGGAAAACAAGGACCCAGAGTATGGAGCAAGAATGGAGAGGCACACAGAGCAAGATTATTTATTTATTTATTTATTTATTGGATTTGTATGCTGCCCCTCTCCGGAGACTCGGAGCAGCTAACAGCAATAATAAAACAGTGTACAATAGTAATCTAATACTAAAAACGATAAAAAACCCATTAATATAAAAACCAGGCATACATACATACATACCATGCATAGAATTGTAAAGGCCTAGGGGGAAAGAGGATCTCAATTCCCCCGTGCCTGACGGCAGAGGTGGGTTTTAAGTAGCTTACGAAAGGCAAGGAGGGTGGGGGCAATTCTAATCTCTGGGGGGAGTTGGTTCCAGAGGGCCAGGGCCACCATAGAGAAGGCTCTTCCCCTGGGTCCCGCCAAGCGATATTGTTTAGTTGACGGGACCCGGAGAAGATCCACTCTGTGGGACCTAACTGGTTGCTGGGATTCGTGCAGCAGAAGGCAGTCCCTGAGATAATCTGGTCCGGTGCCATGAAGGGCTTTATAGGTCATAACCAACACTTTGAATTGTGATCGGAAACTGACTGGCAACCAATGCAGACTGCGGAGTGTTGGTGTAACATGGCCATATTTGGGAAAGCCCATGATTGCTCTCACAGCTGCATTCTGCACGATCTGAAGTTTCCGAACATTTTTCAAAGGTAGCCCCATGTAGAGAGCGTTACAGTAGTCGAGCCTCGAGGTGATGAGATTCTTGAAGTCTAGTGTGAAGATTCCATATTCTTTGTTGAATTGTGGAGCCATGTCAACTACTGGTATTTGTCCAGTGTGCTTCATTAAGTCCAGGATCAATGCAGCTATCTACTGGACGATTTTGGAGCACTTCATGCTTCCTTCCGCAGCCAAGCTTTATTTATTTATTTATTTATTTATTTATTTAGATTTGTATGCCGCCCCTCTCCGCAGACTCGGGGCGGCTCACAGCATAACATAACAGTTTGTAACAAATCCAAATATAATTTAAAACATTTAAAAGAACCCCATTTTGTTAATAAGCATACACTCAAACATCCCATACATAAAATGTGCATGCCCGGGGGAGGTGTTTCAGTTCCCCCATGCCTGACGACAGAGGTGGGTTTTAAGAAGTTTACGGAAGGCAGGGAGAGTAGGGGCAGTTCTAATCTCTGGGGGGAGTTGGTTCCAGAGAGTCGGGGCCGCCACAGAGAAGGCTCTTCCCCTGGGGCCCGCCAACCGACATTGTTTAGTTGACGGGACCCGGAGAAGGCCCACTCTGTGGGACCTAATTGGTCGCTGGGATTCGTGCGGTAGAAGGCGGTCTCGGAGATATTCTGGTCCAGTGCCATGAAGGGCTTTAAAGGTCATGACCAACACTTTGAATTGTGACCGGAAATTGATCGGCAGCCAATGCAAGCTGCGGAGTGATGTTGAAACATGGGCATACCTAGGTAGGCCCATGACTGCTCTCGCAGCTGCATTCTGCACGATCTGAAGTTTCCGAACACTTTTCAAAGGTAGCCCCATGTAGAGAGCATTACAGTAGTCGAACCTCGAGGTGATGAGGGCATGAGTGACTGTGAGCAATGAGTCCCGGTCCAGATAGGGCCGCAACTGGTGCACCAGGCGAACCTGGGCAAACGCCCCCCTCGCCACAGCTGAAAGATGGTTCTCTAATGTGAGCTGTGGATCGAGGAGGACGCCCAAGTTGCGGACCCTCTCCGAGGGGGTCAAGGATTCCCCCCCAGGGTAATGGACGGACAGATGGAATTGTCCTTGGGAGGCAAAACCCACAGCCACTCCGTCTTATCCGGGTTGAGTTTGAGTCTGTTGACACCCATCCAGGCCCCAACAGCCTCCAGACACCGGCACATCACTTCCACTGCTTCATAGAGATGTTGACTTCAATTTTCCAGTAGGACTTGGCATCTGCCACACTGCCAAAAGCACCAAAATCTGGTTCAATGACCATGGGATTACTGTGCTTGATTGGCCAGCAAATTCATCTCCCTAGAGAATCCATGGGGCATTGTCAAGACATAAGACTGTACAATGCAGAAAAGCTAAAGGCCGCTATTGAAGCATCCTGGTCTTCCATAACATCTCACCACCAGTGCCACAGGGTGATAGCTTCCATGCCATGCTACTTTGAGGCAATAATTACTGCAGAAGGGGCCCAAACCAAGTTCTGAATACATATGCATGCTTATACTTTTCAAAGATCTGATATTATTCTATGTACAATCCTTGTTTTATTGATCGCATGTAATATTCTAATTTTCTGAGTTGGGGGATTTGGGGTTTTCATGAGCTGTACCCCATAATCATCACAATTATGACAAATCACGGCTTGAAGTATCTTGCCTTGCATGTAATGAGCCTCTCTCATATATTAGATTTCACCTTGCATTGCTGAAATAAGTGAACTTTTGCACAATATTCCATTTTTTTGAGTTTCACCTGTATAGCTGCCATGATGTCTGCCTGCTAGTAATCTCCTCCAATGGTACACTCAATTGGATCATCTGGCCATAGCAGAACGGCTCTAGGTAGACAAATCAGTTGGCAATTTCACTTTGTGGAATAAGTCCAAAGTCCTCTGCTCTGTATTGTTTGTATTTTATCCTAGACTTGTAGCAGGGCTAGCCTTTACATAGGTGGTTCAAAAGCTAAACAATAGTTCCTGATAAACTGTCATAGGTGCCCTTGACAGAATAAATACCAAATTGCTAGAAGACAGGGTACAGATTTTATCAATGTTTTCTATGAGACAAAGAATTCAAAGAATTAGATGTATGTTCAGGTCATCATAGTGAGGTCAGGCTATACTCCTAAGGTTGCTAGGCAACCTCCCCCCCCCCAATCAGAATATTTCTTATTCTCCTCTGTCATTGGTAAGATAAAGTTTCATTTAGGCTTGAATGGTGCAAAATCTTCCCATGGCTGCTATTAAATGCAGGTTTGATGAACCTTAACTCAATAATAGCAATAGAAATAGAGTAAAATAAAGCATCCATATAAACAGGATCATTTAATTTAATCAACTACTGTTTTTCTTTCTTTAAAAGAAAGGCACTGTACTGAATAAGCTTAACAAGAGGGAAAAGTAGTAGTGTCGAAGATTATCTGTAGTGTTGGCTGACTGTTTCATTAGTCCAGAAGACTGAAAGTGAATTATTCTTCTAGATTTGATCCTAAGGAATAGGAAAATGCTTTTATCTTTAAGATAATGATCTCTTAGTCATGCACTCACACTTGATATTAGCAGACAATTTATGAAACCCAAGATATAAGTGTTAATACTCATTTTCCATGTTTTATTTATTTATTTTATTTATATAATGTAAAAAATTCAATTTCCATCAAACAGTGTGTTGTCCAGGTACAATTGTTTTTAGACAATCATAGTATTCATCACAATAATATTAATACTATAATAACAGTAATATTTAACTTATCTACTTTAACAAATCTCTGTTTTAGCATTTATTTTATTATGTCCCCATAATAACATCTGAGATGCTCAGCGTGGGGGCGGGTGAGAGCCGCTGCGACCTGGGCATCACCCGAGGAGTCCAGCCCAGCTGAGGACCGGAGGGGGCTGCTGGCGTCTACTTAAGATCCCCTAAGATGCCAGAAACGCCGAGGAACATCTGAGACGCTCAGCGTGGGGGTGGGTGAGAGCCGCTGCGACCTGGGCATCACCTGAGGAGTCCAGCCCAGCTGAGGACCAGAGGGGGTTGCTGGCGGTTTTTCTTTTCCGTTTCCGGCGGAGCAGCGGGAAGGAAGGAGGGATGCCACTGCTCCGCTGGACTACGGTGATAACATCAATAATATAGGTAATTTTGAATTAGTTTGAAGGCCAGTGTGCATGTTCAGTGAGCCGAAATTTCCTTGTCTCGGTGTCCGGTTCCTGTGCGGCGTCCTCTCCTTGGTTTTGCAGTGGGAGAGCTGAAAGCTGAGAGCCCCGATCAGCTGGGGCTCGGAAGATGGCAGCCGCTGTGGAGCGAGCGAACTGCCCCGCCTCCGAGTTCTCTTCCTGAGTTCCTATCTCGCTCCGGGAATGTTCCCATGCTGAGATTGAGGCTGGGGGGACGAGTGAAGGAGTTTGGGGTGAGTTTCGCGAATGAACAAGCCGGTGAGTCGGGTGAGCCGAACGAGTTGGACTGTGTTGGAGGAGGATGCTCTTGAGGGCAATGCGACCAGCCAGGCAGACCGGGATGCCGAGCAGCTGTGCAGTGGGTGCGCTCGGCGCTGGAGGAGACCTGGCGGACGGAGGACCGACCATTGCGATAGGGGAGAGGAGACTGAAAGGACACCAAGGGAGGAGGACTGGTAGATCAAGGTCTGGTGGTGGGAGAGTTTTACAGACATGGATGCCCCCCTCCCTAGTCTGGGGGGGGGAGAGAGATGCTGAATGATCCTTGACTTTTGAATAACCTCTGCCCCTGAGAACTTGGCATTTTGAGAAACTTGGCACTTTTGAGAAACGTGACACTTTGGGAAACTTGGCACTTTGAGAACTTTAGCACTTTTATTAGTTGCTGCTGACCGGATTTCCTAAATGAATTGAATTATTCACTATTACCTATATTTGTATTTTCTGTATTTTTATTGTTATTTTTATTCAGTTTTAATGGTGTTTTTAATATTAATATCACTATTAATTGCTATTTTTATACTGCTACTAATTTAATTGCTTTTTAATATAATTGGGGTTCTAAGTAATGGATGACTGGGGTAAATATACTTGTGGGTATGAATGGAATGATTGGTATGATTGGGTTGGTGGGGGTGGGTGGGGTTATGGTATGGATGAGTTGATTGATAGTAGTGTGAATGATAGATTTGGCCCACCTGACGCTCGGGAGACAGGAGAGGAAGGGGCACTGATCTCTGGGGTGGCAGAGGGTCGGAATATCCCTGTGTTGCTGGGGAGAGGCAGATATGGCAGGGCCCACAGAGTTAGCCGTTCCAGGGGAACGAGGGATCGTTGCTTAATAACGGTCCCTTGTTCTGGCTCTGTGACCCCAATCTTGGGCACTGGTGATGAGTGTAACTCTGGCCCTGGGCTCAGGTTGCTGCTGCTTAATGCCAGGTCGGTGGTAAATAAAGCTCTCCTCATCCGGGATCTGATCCTGGATGACGAGGCCGACCTGGCATGTATTACTGAAACCTGGCTGGGCCCAGAGGGAGGTGTTCCTCTCTCTGAAATCTGCCCAGCCAGCTTTCAGATATGGCATCAACCTCGACCCCAGGGAAGGGGGGTAGGAGTGGCTATTATAGCCAGGGAGAGCCTTTGCCTGCGTAGACTCATTGCTCCGGAAATTGCGGGTTGCGAATCTTTCTTGTTGAAGTTGGACTTAGAGGTTCAGGTGGGCTTATTTCTCACGTAACTGCCTCCCAGCTGCGTGTCAAAAGCCCTGCCTGTGCTACTCGAGGAGGTAGCCGGGTTGGTGGTGGAGTTCCCCGGACTCATTGTCCTGGGGGACTTCAACCTGCTGTCACTCGGTGAAACCTCTGGGTTGGCACAGGAGTTCATGGCCACCATGACGGCCATGGACCTGACTCAAGTAGTACAGGGTCCGACTCACAAGGGAGGGCACGCACCTGACATGGTATTCCTTTCCGAGCAATTGAGAAATGGTCTGAGACTAAGGGGCTTAGAAGCATTGCCTTTGTCATGGTCAGACCATTTTCTACTACGGCTTGACTTCCTGGCTCCAATCCTTCCCCGCAGGGAGGCGGAACCAATGAAGATGTTCCGCCCCAGACGCCTGATGGACCCAGAGGGCTTTCAGACGGCGCTTGGGGTTATTCCAGAGGCACTCATCCACAGTTCGGCGGAGTCTCTTGCGGAGGCCTGGAACAGGGCTGCTGCAGAGGCTCTTGACCGGATTGCGCCTTTGCGACTTCTCCGTGGCGCTAGACCCCGTAGAGCCACATGGTTCAACGAGGAGCTCCGGGAGTTGAAACGCCAAAAGAGACATCTAGAGAAGCAATGGAGGAAGAGTAGGTCTGAATCTGATCGAACACTTGTAAGAGCTTTTATTAAGACCTACAAAGTGGCGCTCAAGGTGGCAAGATGCGCGTACCGTGCCGCCTTGATTGCATCAGCGGAATCCCGCCCGGCTGCTCTGTTTAGGGTGACCCACTCCCTTCTTAACCAGGGGGGAGTTGGGGAGCCCTTGCAGAGTAGTGCCGAGGACTTTAACACGTTTTTCGCTGATAAAGTTGCTCAGATCCGGGCCGACCTCGACTCCAATTGTAAAACAGAGTCGCCTGACAACGAGTCAGTCGAGGTGACTGGGGCACATACTTGTCCACCTGTCTGGGAAGAGTTTGATCTGGTGACACCTGATGAAGTGGACAAGGCCATTGGAGCTGTGAGTTCCACCACCTGTTTACTGGATCCGTGTCCCTCCTGGTTGGTTTCGGCCAGCAGGGAGGTGACACGGAGCTGGGCCCAGGAGATTACCAACTCTTCCTTGGGGAGGGGAGTTTTTCCAACACTCTATAAAGAAGCGCTCGTGCACCCCCTCCTCATGAAGCCTTCCCTGGACCCAGCCGTACTTAATAACTATCGTCCAGTCTCCAACCTTCCCTTTATGGGGAAGGTTGTTGAGAAGGTGGTGGCACTCCAGCTCCAGCGGTCCTTGGAAGAAGCCGATTATCTAGGTCCCCAGCAGTCGGGTTTCAGGCCCGGTTACAGCACGGAAACTGCTTTGGTCGCGTTGATGGATGATCTCTGGCGGGCCCGGGACAGGGGTTTATCCTCTGTCCTGGTGCTCCTCGACCTCTCAGCGGCTTTCGATACCATCGACCATGGTATCCTTCTGCACCGGCTGGGAGGGTTGGGAGTGGGAGGCACTGTTCTCCAGTGGTTCTCCTCCTACCTTTCTGGCCGGTCGCAGTCGGTGTTAGTGGGGGGTCAGAGGTCGGCTCCGAGGTCTCTCCCTTGTGGGGTGCCTCAGGGGTCGGTCCTCTCCCCCCTGCTATTTAACATCTACATGAAACCGCTGGGTGAGATCATCCAAGGACATGGGGTGAGGTATCATCAATATGCTGATGATACCCAGCTTTACATCTCCACCCCATGCCCAGTCAACGAAGCGGTGGAAGTGATGTGCCGGTGCCTGGAGGCTGTTGGGGCCTGGATGGGTGCCAACAGACTCAAACTCAACCCGGATAAGACGGAGTGGCTGTGGGTTTTGCCTCCCAAGGACAATCCCATCTGTCCGTCCATTACCCTGGGGGGGGAATTATTGACCCCCTCAGAGAGGGTTCGCAACTTGGGCGTCCTCCTTGATCCACAGCTCACATCAGAAAACCATCTCTCAGCTGTGGCGAGGGGGGCGTTTGCCCAGGTTCGCCTGGTGCACCAGTTGCGGCCCTATCTGGACCGGGACTCATTGCTCACAGTCACTCATGCCCTCATCACCTCGAGGTTCGACTACTGTAATGCTCTCTACATGGGGCTACCTTTGAAAAGTGTTCGGAAACTTCAGATCGTGCAGAACACAGCTGCGAGAGCAGTCATGGGCTTACCTAGGTATGCCCATGTTTCACCATCACTCCACAGTCTGCATTGGCTGCCGATCAATTTCCGGTCACAATTCAAAGTGTTGATTATGACCTATAAAGCCCTTCATGGCATTGGGCCAGAATATCTCCGAAACTGCCTCCTGCCGCACGAATCCCAGCGACCGGGTCCCGTCAACTAAACAATGTCGGTTGGCGGGCCCCAGGGGAAGAGCCTTCTCTGTGGCGGCACCGGCTCTCTGGAACCAACTCCCCCCGGAGATTAGAACTGCCCCTACTCTTCCTGCCTTCCATAAGCTCCTCAAAACCCACCTTTGCCGTCAGGCATGGAGGAATTGAATCATCTCCCCCTAGGCATGTTTAATTTATACATGGTATGCTTGTGTGTGTGTCTGTTAGTATATGGGTTTTTTTTAAAGCTTTAATATTTTAACTGATTGGATTATTTATGATTTGTACTACTTGCTGTGAGCCGCCCCGAGTCTTCGGAGAGGGGCGGCATACAAATCCAAATAATAAATAAATAAATAAAATAAATTTCTAACTTTGGTTTCTATTGTCTAACCATTGGTAAAATAGGTCCCATATAAAAAAATATTCAGTTTTTTCTTTGTCCTTAATAGTAAGTGTTAGTCTATCCATTTCTGCACATTCTAATGTTTTCTTAATTAACTCTCATCTGTAGGAATTTCATTGTTCTTCCATTGTTGTGCAAATACAATTCTGAATGGGGTTTGTACATGTAAAATAAAATATGTAGTCCTTTTATCATATTTTTCTGGCAGAATGCCCAATAAAAATATTTCTGGTTTCAAGTTTATATTCTGCTTTATCATTTTTTCCAACTAAGTATGTATTTTTGTCCAATATTTCTTAGTTTTTTATTATAGGTATATTATAGGTGCTGTATATTCTGAATATAGTAACAGAACCTTGTAAATGTGAATAGTTCTTCCTCCTTGTCTTTATCCTTTAGAAAACTAAGGAGAGTCAAGTCTGAGATATTTTCTCAAATTAAATTTCTGCTTTGGGTTTACATTTCTTTTATCTGGCCATGGTGATAGTTGTGCCTCCTTCTTCTGTTTTTCAATGTTATTCTTGTAGCCTATTACACTAAATAGTGTATTTTAATAAACTTGAAGAGTTAGTCAATGGTTTGAAATTTTGTAATCAAAGGTAATACAATCATAACTAGAAGGAGATATCTTATCAATGAGCATACATAAATGGTTCCTTAATGTTCTGTCTGGGTCACTCCGGAAGCTATAACCAACCCAAAAAGATAAGCCAGACACACCGTAAAATTCAAATACAGTTTTATAATGTTCAAGGAAAACGAAGCTAACAGAAAATGTCCTTACAAAGCAGGAAAACACTGGAACTCCAAATATATACACGAAGGTAATTGTCCATGCATCAGTATAGGATTCTTGCTGCCAAGACAAGGCTGTAAATAACAGACATACACCTCCCATGGTTCTTCAAGACTGCTGGGCCACAAGCCAGGAACAGAGACGCAGAGAAACAATGCAGGTTACAGGAACTCCAAACTGATAACACTCCACATGGCTTCAAGAGCTTGCCTGCCTTATAAACCCTTCCCTGCTAATGAGGACCACACCCAAGCCCTGGTGTTCCTTATTCAATGCTGATAATATTTCCTTAATTGCTCCTTCCTTTGATCTAAATGTCTCTGTCGCATGTCAATGACAGCTTGTGCCTCGTCACCTAATGACCCCAAGCTACTGGCAGGGGAGAGCCCCTCCCCGGGGCTCCCATGCTGTTCTTCCTCATCACATTCCTGACTGGACCCTCCCCCGTCCAACTGCTCAGCCCCCTCCTCTTCACTGTCAGCCTCCTCCAGGCATGGAGCCAGCAGAGACGCAGCTGGCCTTTGATCTGCCTCAGGCTGAACCACAACACTTAACAAGCTGGAAAAAGGTATTGAACAGTGTATCTCAGGAGTCCATCCAGGACCCTGTAATGTTCAACAAATATTTATAATCAATTAGGATAAAGTGACCACCAATCAGTTCTCTAATTCCACCCATTGTTGCTGTTGCCGCCATCGCCCAACTCCCCCCCCCCCATGCAACATTCGGAATATAAGACACACCCAGTTTTTGACAAACTTTTTTGAGGTAAAAAGGTTCATCTTATACTCTGAAAAATATGGTAGATAAAGTTGCAGTTTTTATTCATTCCCTGCAAAAATATTTTAAATAGTTAAACATTTAGTTTTAAATTGCTCTTTCTTTATATAGATTTCTATTTTTTTTAAAAAAATGTTCCTCTGCAAAGGTTTATAGAATGGTGTACCATCATGTTTAACAACAGTCCCCTCACTGAGATCTGCAAATGTAAATGCATTTAAATTTAACCAACTACTTAATGCATAAATCAGTGAAGTATTTAACAGATTGACAGCCAAATGATTAAGATAAATATCTGTCAGCACTTTGTTCGTATTTATCCTTCTATCACAGAATGATAATATGTCTAGGAATATACAATTCCTATATATTTATCCCTGCTAAGACTCAGAGAAGCACTGCAAGATTGATTTTTCCATGCTCCTGAAAGAAGTTAAACAATTTAAATAATAAGATTATATCCAGTTATCTATGTAGTTGCTGGGAGTCAAAGGCAATTGGACAGCACATAATCAATCAACCAACCAACCAACTAACCAATCAATCAATCTGGCATTGAAAAAGGCAAGGCAAGTTGAAGTCTACCAGGTTCTTGGATAGATATTCGTGCTACAGGATAATTAGAAATACTCAAGGAAAGGTATTTATTCAACAATGGTCAGAGTCCATCATAGTATTAATTCCACCTTCTCTGACACACCTTTCCAGTGTGCACTGAAGCCCAGAATGACAACATGGCTCTTTGCTTCATTTTGACCTAAAGCGGCAACATGAAAGTCACTTCTCAATATAGTTATCCTGAACAATTATGTGATTCCAGAAGACACTATAAGTTCATAGTGAGGAAATAGACTTACTTCGTTCAGTGTCTTCACAGAGATATTGTGGAGAGAAATGACTAAAAATATGGCTTGTTTGTTCATTTGCTAAAGAAGGTAGTGCGTTCTACCTAATGAAAAGACATATCAATAATGGCATTTCATCCAACCTGTGCAATTTTTTTTCATTAGGTTGGATGGACTTTTCTCCTATTTGTTTTGGATTTATCAAACTTATTCTTTATTGATGTGGAAAATGTGAGCTGCCCTGAGTCTGCGGAGAAGGGTGACATAGAAATCTAATTAATAATTAATTAATTAATTGATTGATTAATTAATAAAATATCACCCAGAATAAAAATGCTTCCTTAGTTATAAATTGGGCCTAAGACAAAAAAGTTGACTTTACTGATGTTTAAAGAAGTAGTCTAACCACAGATGGGAATATGTTGTCGGGAAATTCAGATGACCACCATAACTATATACAACAGAGAGAGGGAAGATAAAATTTCCTCTTTGATGTTACTTTGACACATCAACCTGAATTTAACCATGTCAGCCCTTCAAGGTAGTGAATGTAGAGAGAAATCAAAACTATGAATGTTAATACTACTTTGATTGTAATATTAAAATAACAGAACCTTATAAGTCCAAAAGTATATCCTTCTCATCTGCTTTTCCTTTCCAGAGAACTCACAAAGATCCTTTCTGAGTTGCTTTTTACAATCCCATTCTTCTTTGAATTCAGATTTCTTAGGCCATTGACAGCGAACCTTTTTTTTCTCAGGTGCCGAAAGAGTGTGTATATGCACTATTGTGCATGTGCAAGTGCCCACACCCATAATTTTCCCTGAGACCTTTGGGATTGGGTGGCATAGAAGTTGAATAAATGAATAATTGAATGAATGAATGAAGGGAGGGAGGAAGGAAGGAATGAACGAACCAACCAACCAACCAACCAACAAACAAACAAACCAACAAACCAACAAACCAACAAACCAAAAAACAAAAAAACAAAAAAACAAAAAAACAAAAAAACAAAAAAACAAAAAACAAAAAAACAAAAAAACAAAAAAACAAAAAAACAAACAAACAAACAAACAAACAAACAAACAAACAAACAAACAAACAAACAAACAAAAAACAAACAAACAAACAAACAAACAAATAAACAAACAAACAAACGCCTTGCTAGGGTGAAAACAGCTTCCCCCACCATCCAGAGGCCCTCTGGAGGTCGGAGTGGCCTGTTTCCCAACTTCTGGTGGGCCCAGTAGGCCCCATAGGCTTCCCTGGAACCAGAGGAGGGTAAAAATTCCCACCCCCACCCCCCTGGAAGCTCTCTGGAAGCCAAAATCAGCCTCCCAGAACCTCATTACAAGCTAAAAATCTGCTGGCTGGTACACACATGTATGTTGGAGCTGAGCTAGGCAACAACTCATGTGCCAGCAAATATGGCTCCATGGCACCCATGCCATAGGTTCACCATCACTGGCTTAGACCATTACCTAGTTGTGGGTCTTTCTCCTGCCTCTTCCTTCCAAAGTTATTCTCATAGGCAGAGAAAGGGGGGGAAGGGAATGGAAAGGAAGGGAAGAGGGAGAGGGAGAGAGAAATCTATATATTTTTTACTTTGCAACATTTCTTGAATTCTTTTTTATGGAAAAGAAGATAGTCTCCAAGTATCTGGGTTTCTTTTAACATTTGGGGAAATACTGTATATATAAAGACTTTTTCAACTTATATGCTTCCCCAATCATCTCAGCAGGTAGATGTGAAAAACTCTTGTTGTAAACAAACATTACCAGTTAGCTTAATTGTGCATGGGATATTATAGACCATATGTAGTGCATGGCTTGATTTCTAAATGCTGAATACTATCACTTTTCGGTACATTTGGTTTTTACCAAGGTCATGAATGGCTGGATCAGAATAAGAAAATTATTCCTGTTTCTAAATAAGATTGCCAATAGCTTGATCAATATACAACTAGTGTAGAATCTTTGAATCAAGAGGGACCAACTCTCCAATGGCAGTCTTTGCTTACATGAATTGTGTGTGCATATGTCATTCAGTTTAATAGAACTGATAATCCTTACAAAAAGGGTATGGTGCCAAAACCTAAGAAATCTGGAAGAAAGTGAGCAGTGTTTTAAACTGAGGATACATGAAGCTAGATTGAAAGAATGCAACCGCTTTATGATGAAAGGTAAGTACTTTTGATAATGGAATAGCTCACCTTTGCAACAGCTTAAAAGTCACTGAAATGGGAGAGAGCCACATTAGTGAAGGAAAAGCAAAAACTGGAATCTAATCTCACTAAGGGGAGCAGGTCATTTTTACTGTTGAACTATTTTTAATGCAAACAGTCATGTGCCACATATAATTTATTGATGCCAATGCTTTAAGAGCAAAAGAAAATAAGATTTTCATATTCTTCCCTGATAAGAAGTTCCAACTTATTGATCTTGAACTTCATGACTTTTCTACGCACTTAATAAAGTTTATTATCTTTCTCCAATACTGTTCCTCACATCAATAATAAAAAAAATGTATTGTGCAATGGTATTCTCAGGGGTTGAGAATGGGGGGAAATATGTTTGAAGGGCAGACTTTTTTAAAAAATGTTTCTTTTTATGTTACTGCCAGAACTGGAGCAAGAATAATCCTTTGAGCAGTCTTTATTGCACCGAGAAGCAGTAGATTAAAGCATAATCATTATCTAATCAATATCATCAAGGCTGCTCTTTAATTTACTGATGTACAGTAATTATCAGCAGGTGCTACAGACAGATATTTTCAACACTGGTGTGTTAACAAGTCTTTCAAACCAGCCTAAGGAAATTGAAAGCCTTTCCAATATCTGGCATCGGCTTCACTTCAGTAAGTGCTGATAAAGTTTCCAATTTAAATATAAAAGGGGAATTAACAAAAGGACATGACTCAGATCAGCCACAAATGGATAAAAAGCGCTCGTACAATTCAGGAAACATTGGAATGAGCCTCAAGCTCCCACAATGATTTGTGCCTTCCTAGGGCCATATGGCAACATCCAGACAAACGAGAGAAACAGATTTTTTTTTAAGGCATCACATTACAGCAAATATTTGCCATTTAGCACCTCTGAGTGATTTAGTATTTCCACAATTCCTTTTTTTTTTTCAGTGCAATTAGACAAAATGGTTGTTTTGGAAAACTGGCACAACACTGAGACATATTCACAACTGCCAGGTTTGTTGCATAGTCGGAATGAAAGAGGGGAGGATGGGAAAGGCTGCAATGACTCACATAAAACCAGTCACATATTTCCCCCCCCTCTTCATGTGATTCTGTCTTCATGGACAGATTCTGGGAAAGATCTAAACAAAGAGATCCATGAATGAAAAAAAATATGACAGATTTCTATGAGCAACAGATGTACAAGTTTCAACATCCATTGCATGTTTTTTCTCTCTCTCCCATCTCCACATTTATTTATTTATTTATTCATTCATTCATTCATTCATTCATTCATTTATTGCATTTGTATGCCACCCCTCTCCGTAGACTCGGGGTGGCTAACAACAATGATAAAAACAGCATGTAACAATCCAATCCAATACTAAATTAACTAAAAAACCCTTATTATAAAAACCAAACATACATACAGACATAACATGCGTAAATTGTAAAGGCCTAGGGGGAAAGAATATCTCAGTTCCCTCATGCCTGATGGCAGAGGTGGGTTTTAAGAAGTTTATGAAAAGCGAGGAGGGTGGGGGCAATTCTAATCTCTGGGGGGAGTTGGTTCCAAAGGGCCGGGGCCGCCACAGAGCAGGCTCTTCCCCTGGGTCCCGCCAAACAACATTGTTTAGTTGATGGGACCCAGAGAAGGCCCACTCTGTGGGACCTAACTGGTCCCTGGGATTCGTGCAGCAGAAGGCGGTCCCAGAGATAATCTGGTCCGGTGCCATGAAGGGCTTTATAGGTCATAACCAACACTTTGAATTATTGCCTTTCAGTTCAGAATACAGCTTTATTTTCTCTGTCTCTTTTACCCACCTACTGCTTTCATTTGAAGCATCATACTCTTCCAAACATTGACTCAGCAAGTATTCTCTGGGGCTCCAATCCTACAGCCTGGACTTGACTGTATTCTCTCCCAACTGCTCTGATTGCGGATTTTTTTATAAAAATAGTAAATGAAAATGGATACTTTGAAAAAGCTGCCTGACTAACAAGAGATGGGTAAAAAAAGGATAGATTTATAGGATAGATTTATACATCAGTTCTGGATTGTTTACCTGTTTTATCGTGCACCTAAGTGCAATGTGCATAGAAGAGCTCACCAAAATGAGGTCACCTTAAATTATTAAACTACATTGTAGAAGATCTGGATAAAATTCACCAGGAATAAGCCTTTTGAAATAGCAAAGTCAGAGGCAAGAATTCCAGGCTGATGGGCATACAATATGAACACAACTAGAGAATAGAAGGACATGATATTCCAGTATTTCAGTATTTGAGGAGCTGTTACAGAGAAGAAGAGGTCAACTTATTTTCCAAAGTACCAGAAGGCAAGATAAGAAATAATGGATACAAACTAATCAAGGAGAAAAGCAACCTGGATTTAAAGAGAAATTTCCTAACAGTGAGAACAATTAACCAGTGGAATAACTTGCCTTGAGAAGTTGTGGTTGCTCCATCACTGGAGATTTATAAGAGGAGACTGGACAGCTACTTGTCTCAAATTGTTTGGGATTTCCTGCTTGAGCAGGGGGATGAACTGGAATACCTCCAAGACCCCTTCCAGCTCTATTCTGATTGATTAACTGACTTTGTAGTATTAACAATATGAGTTTTGTATTGTTGTACTTTGATAAACAGTGTGGGGGTTCTAATATTTAAAATTGTCATTGTTTTCTCTTTTAAATGTAATGGAGAAAGCTTTTTCTGTTATTACTGATCGAGTGATTGATACATCACAACAGTTTCAAATTGCAAAATAAAGAAGCGTTGCTCTCCAGGCGAGGATGGGATAGAGTGTGTTTGTCTTATCAGGATGTCCATAGTTTGTCTTTTCATTAGATAATTCTTCAGTGTTAATGGACATCTGGTTTGTCAGTTTGTGGACTCTTAAGTGGACTTTAAGTAAACTTTTGACATTTTTTTCCTCATTAATATTCTAAATTCTCTGCTCACAGATCTTGGAAGTTCATTTAAATGATCATAACCACCGTATTTTTTGGAGTAAAAGACGTACCTTTTTACCTCAAAAAAATGTGCCAAAAACTGGGTGCGTCTTATATACCGAATGCAATTGGGTGGCAGTCAGCAGTGGTGGCAGCAGCCCTACCGTAGTCCGGCGGCAGCAGCTTTCCATGAAGTTTGGTGGCTGGTGCCAGCCTCCGCTGCCAATATATGTGAGAAGCCGCTATCCCTGGGCTACGGGAAGACTATTGCTACCACTGCTGCTGACTGCCACCGCAGTCACCCTGCTGCAGGTACCCTGTTCTCCTTCCCACCGCTGCTCACACACTTTCCTTCGCTGCCATCCCCAACCCAGTCTCCTCTTCTGTCTCTTACATCCATGCCACGGAACTAAGCCGAGCTTCTGCTGGCAGCAGTATTTGAGGTTGTTACAGCAAAGGACGTTGATTCAAGACTGGGGGGTGGGGGTGGAGTTGCAAGTGCTGAACTACCATGTGACTAACCTACCAAGGGAGAGAGGCACCGAGGAGAGCAGCATGGCAGTTCGGCACTTGCAACTCTTTTCCCCAGACTTGAATCAACCTCCTTTGTAGCAACCTCAAATGCCTCAAAATAGAGGATTTTATTTATTTATTTATTTATTTATTATTTGGATTTGTATGCCGCCCCTCTCCGAAGACTCGGGGCGGCTCACAACAAGTGAAAAACAATCCAATACAATCCAATTAATTAAAATATTATAAGTTTAAGAAAATCCCCTATACTAACATACACACATACAGGCATACCATATATAACTTCAACGTGCCCAGGGGGAGATGTTTAGTTTCCCCATGCCTGACGGCAAAGGTGGGTTTTGAGGAGTTTATGGAAGGCAGGAAGAGTAGGGGCAGTTCTGATCTCCGGGGGGAGTTGGTTCCAGAGGGCCGGTGCCGCCACAGAGAAGGCTCTCCCCCTGGGGCCCGCCAACCGGCATTGTTTAGTTGACGGGACCCGGAGGAGGCCCACTCTGTGGGACCGAATCGGTCGCTGGGATTCGTGCGGCAGAAGGCGGTCTCGGAGATATTCTGGTCCAGTGCCATGAAGGGCTTTAAAGGTCATAACCAACACTTTGAATTGTGACCGGAAACTGATCGGCAGCCAATGCAGACTGCGGAGTGATGGTGAAACATGGGCATACCTGGGATTAAGAGGTAGTGGAAACCAGAGGGAGAAAGGAGAGAGGAGAGGGAGAAAAATAGCAATAAGCTTTGAAGTAAGCAATAGGTAAGACAATGAGGAAGAGCAGGAGGAAAAGTTCCCCAACGGGGAAATCTGCAGCAGAATCTACAGACTACAGCAGAAGCTGAGCGGCCACCAGCTCTGCTTAGAAAGTTGGCAAGGGGGCCATGAACACTTTGCTTGAAGCTTCTTTTTAAAAGCCACCTGGATCGGGTGGTCTTGATTGGGCGACAGAATGAGTTGCCCTGGCTCCTTTTCCCTGGCTCTGGCGTTTCTTCTCCACCTCAAAGTGAAGGCTTGTTTGCTTCCCTACCACCACCTCCTCCTCTTCCCCCTCCACTCTGCATCACTATCCCCATGCCCTAGTTTGAGGTAAGACTGCCTTGTTAGGTTTATTGGTTAGGTTTATTGAATTTATATGTCGCCCCTCTCCGCAAACTCGGGGCGGCTCACAACAATAATAAAAAAACAGTACAGTACACAATACCAAATCCAATGCCCACCCATCCAGTTACAATTTAAATTAATAATCTCATAAAAACAGTATATATAAAAAACAGGCACACAGTCAATCAATCAACAGAACAACATGGGCAAGGGGGAGGTGTTTTAGTTCCCCCATGCCTGACGGCAAAGGTGGGTCTTAAGGAGTTTACGAAAGGCAGGGAGGGTGGGGGCAATCCTAATCTCAGGGGGGAGCTGGTTCCAGAGGGTCGGGGCCCCCACAGAGAAGGCTCTTCCCCTGGGTCCCGCCAGACGACATTGTTTAGTCGACGGGACCCGGAGAAGGCCAACTCTGTGGGACCTAACCGGTCGCTGGGATTCGTGCGGCAGGAGGCGGTCCCGAAGATATTCTGGTCCGGTGCCATGAAGGGCTTTATAGGTAATAACCAACACTTTGAATTGTGACCGGAAACTGATCGGCAGCCAATGCAGACTGCGGAGTGTTGGAGTGATATGGGCATACTTGGAGAAGCCCATAATTGCTCTCGCAGCTGCATTCTGCACGATCTGAAGTTTCTGAACACTTTTCAAAGGTAGCCCCATGTAGAGAGCGTTACAGTAGTCGAGCCTCGAGGTGATGAGGGCATGAGTGACTGTGAGCAATGACTCCCGGTCCAAATAGGGCCGCAACTGGTGCACCAGGCGAACCTGGGCAAACGCCCCCCTCGCCACAGCTGAAAGGTGTTTTTCTAATGTGAGCTGTGGATTGAGGAGGACGCCCAAGTTGTGGACCCTCTCTGAGGGTGTCAATAATTCCCCCCCAGGGTAATGGACGGACAGATAGAATTGTCCTTGGGAGGCAAAACCCACAGCCACTCCGTCTTGTCTGGGTTGAGTTTGAGTTTATTGACACCCATCCAGGCCCCAACAGCCTCCAGGCACCGGCACATCACTTCCACTGCTTCGTTGACTGGACATGGGGTGGAGATGTACAACTGGGTATCATCGGCATATTGATGATACCTCACCCCATGCCCTTGGATGATCTCACCCAGCGGTTTCATGTAGATATTAAATAGCAGGGAGGAGAGGACCGACCCCTGAGGCACCCCACAAGGGAGAAACCTTGGGGTCGACTTCTGACCACCCACTAACACTGACTGTGACCGACCGGAGAGGTAGGAGGAGAACCACTGAAGAACAGTGCCTCCCACTCCCAACCCCTCCAGCCGGTGCAGAAGGATACCATGGTCGATGGTATCGAAAGCCGCTGAGAGGTCAAGGAGCACCAGGACAGAGGACAAGCCCCTGTCCCGGGCCCACCAGAGATCATCCATCAATGCGACCAAAGCAGTTTCCGTGCTGTAGCCGGACCTGAATCCAGACTGCTGAGGACCTAGATAATCGGCTTCATCCAAGGACCGCTGGAGTTGAAGTGCCACCACCTTCTCGACAACCTTCCCCATGAAGGGAAGGTTGGAGACTGGACGGTAGTTATTAAGCACGGCTGGGTCCAGGGAAGGCTTCTTGTACTCATGGAAAGTCATAAAAAGAGCCTAGCGGGGAGTTGGGAGGGAGAGATCTTGGAAAATGGCAAGACATCGTTGCATTTTACATATTAAAGATGCTGAAATGAAAAGAGTAAGGGAAGAGTGTATTTGTCCCTGAAACCTTTTATAACAGCGGTTTGAGCTTTCATGGACTAACAGGATCCACATACTTGAGAGATTCCCACCCTTTTGTCTTATTTTTGAGCCTTTTGTTATTCCCTTGCTACCCAAGAGAATAAAGGTAAAAAACCCAAGAACTTTTTTTTAGTTTTCAAACTTCAAGACCTTAAGTTCTAGAAGGCAGTGCCCCCACTTTACCTCACATTTTGTAACTAGTCACCTTCATGTAAGAAAATAATATAAATATATTTAAGCACAGATTAATCTTAACCAAAAAAACCCCCACATTAGCTTCATTCAAATGCAATGCAGAGAAATTACTGAAAAGTTTTAATGCAGTACATATGTGTTAAGATATGGATATAATACAGTCATACATCTCAGGGAATGGGAAATAACCATACATTCATCTTGAGATGTGTAATATTGCCATAGAAGACAGAAAGGTCTAGCTTCCAAATAATTGAGGGTAGACTTATGAGTGCATATAAGAATTGGGAGAGGAGTGGATATGTCCATTTAGCACATCTGTTTCCAAAACCTCTAGATTCAGACGACATCAGTCTTCTGACCACAGTGCAATCCATTAAGGTAGCAGCTTGGTTGACCCAGAAAATGTCATTTATGTGATTGCTTAAGTGATGCTATTGCAAGATCACTTGTGTAGTTGACTTGATGTTTAGCAGCTTTCCAGTATTTTGTGGTATTTTATTAGACAATATAATACTACACCATTTGGTTCAGAATACTTTTTTCCTTGTTTTTCTCCTCTAAAATCTAGGGGCGTCTTATACACCTAAAAATACAGTAAGAATATTATGGGTCAGCATTCACTGATACATAGTTACTGAGCATGGTCTCTATATGACCTATGATTCAAATTAAATTACTCAATGAGAGAAAACATTCCAAACCAATATGTTTGAACTATATATACAATTATTTCTCCCCTTCCTCAGGATGTTTCCAATTTGTACCTGTGGAAGACCTATCCTTTACTTATGCCTAAATAAAGGATATTTATCTACTTTTTCTAGTTCAGATGATTTTTTGGACACCAAGCTAAAGAACAGCTTATCATAATTTATGGCCAAAGAGGCATTCTCTTTATTTCTGTAGGGTAGAATAACAGAATATTGAAAGTTTATTAGAATTTCTCTATACTTTATATATTATACCAAAGAAAATGAAAGTGGGATTACTTTAGATTTCTTTCTGATCCTTCCCTTTTCAAGACCTAGTCATCTTTTCTGATCTTCTTCCCCCATTAAATCGTTTACTCATTCCTTCCTCATTCAGAAGGCCAAGCCTAGATTACTTCACAGTGATGATTCTGGCCCTACTGCACAAATTGATACCAGGAGGATGAAAGGTAAGCTGATAACCTTATAACTGAAATAGAAATTAAACTCTATTCTTGGTCTCCATTTTCAAAGCATTACAGAAAAATGTAGATAAGTGGATTTTTTAAAAAGAACTAGGAAGCTATGCATACAAAAAGTTTCCAAGCGGAATTCTGTTATCTACTTTCATTAGTTATCAAATTTGGGTTGCGGACATCCTTTCCCCATTTTCCAAAATAGTCGTGTAGTTGCTAATTTACCAGCCCTGAAGGTTTCTGCCTTTTGTCCTAGGTTTTAAAAAATAAACAAAGTTCCTGGCATTAAAATGAACAATGCCATTTCATCATGTTCAAATCTCACATAAGTCACTTTAAGCTCTTGGAAAAAAATGCAGGATTTAGCATTCCTGTCTGCCTGCCTGCTGATCCATCTGTCCATCTATTCAGGAATCCATTTTTATAATGCTCTTGTTATGTATCAGAGAGCTTTGGGGAGCTCCTTGCAAAAAGTCCTTGGGTTATGAACGCTCATATAGTAACTGTCCAAAGTTACAATGACAATGAACAAAGGAGATTTACATTGGGTCTTTAAAGCTGTGGCTGCTTCAGCATCCCCATCACGTGATCACAGTCAGATAAGTGGATTTTTAAAAAAGTACCAGACTTATGGTACCAGACTTATGATTATGAAGTCACAGTGAGCCACAGTCATATGATCATGATTTTCAACTTTCTATGCTGGCTTCCAACAAGCAAAGTCAATGATAAAATGAGAAGGAGTCAGAAATCATGATTATATGACATCCTTATGTGGTCAACAGGACTGCCAGAGTTGCCATCACTAGGGAATGCTTCACAAGTGTTGGTTATGACCTATAAAGCCCTACATGGCATCAATTCCCAGCAGCCAACTAGGTCCCATAGAGTTGGCCTTCTCCGGGTCCCGTCGACCAAACAATGTTGGCTGGCGGGACCCAGGGGAAGAGCCTTCTCTGTGACGGCCCCGGCCCTCTGGAATCAACTCCCTCCAGAGATTCAAATAGCCCCCACCCTCCTTGCCTTCCATAAAATGCTGAAGACCCACTTGTGTCACCAGGCATGGGGATAATTACCATCTTTCCCCCTTTTTATTATATTTTTGGCCTTACTGCATGATAGAATAGGTTAAATGTGTGTGACTGCATACTTAGGGGTTTTATTATGTTTTTAATGTCTTTTTAAATGGATTTAATTTTTTATTATTAGATTGTAATGTATTATATTACTGCTATGCTGTGAGCCGCCCCGAGTCTTCGGAGAAGGGTGGCATACAAATCTAATAAACTATAACTATAACTATTTTGAAACTGTGCCATTAGTGATGGAGTTCCTGGCCCCAATTGTCAAAATCTGAGGAAACAAGACAAAAGTGATATGATATGAATATATGTTTCCTATATTCTGTGGTATTACTATCTCTCACCAGGGGTATATTCCTCCCAGTTCAGACCTGTTGCCTGAATTGGTAGCAACCTGCTGATGACATCATTATGATGTCACAGACCCAGTTTGGTCAGTTTCAGTCCGTGGGAGCCATTAATTTTTTTCCAATTTTTTTACTGGTATTTTTTTTCTGCTGCTGCTTGAAAAAGGGCCTTCCCACCCGCCCCTGGGTTTATACTTATCTTTATTCCTTCACCCGAAGCAAAGCTGACCAGCTCAGCTGTGTTTCCGGCTGATTCTAACAACTTAGCCTCCTCCAATTTTTTCCCATTTTTGTGTTAAGGTTTCAGCTTTATTTGTAAATCTACTGTTCTGAGGCCAAAAGGGAAGGCTCCAATAGGACAGAAAAAAGGCAGCAGAGATACCTGCAAACTCCACCCCCCCAGTGTTTTCTTCTACAAGAATTTTACTTTATTGTATTACTGTATTACTAATATTACTTATGAATTATCCAAAGAATCAGGGAACACCACTGGGAAATGGACTCACAGTCACAAAGCTTCATTATTGTTTCTCCTGAGTCAGCTGTAATAAATTTGGTTCTCTGTTAGATGGAAGGCACTGGTCCTAATTTAGCTTGGCAAAACCAGTTTAGGGCAATTCACATTACCTCTCTCATGAAGTTAAAAAATAAAGATGATGATTAAAATTCAGAATTTAAAACAGCTAAGAGATTCCTTTTTGTGAATGGCAATCCCTTCCTTTAATTAGTTCCATTCTCAATGACTGCAACATCACAGGGAACCCATTCAATAATTCAACATCTCAGAGCCTTTATAGTTTGCAACCTCTGCTGCCCACTTTATGGCCCCAGTGAAACTGTTCAGATGTTTTGTCTTTTCCAATATTTCAAACGAACCATAAGTGCTAACACTTAGTGAATGACAAGCAAGAGCTGCTTCTATCTGTTCCCCATTAACCTTCATTAATGTAACAATACCCATCTGAGAAATGCTTTTGAGAGTATGACAACATTTATTTGTGCTTATTTGACAGACTTCTTCAGCATTTTGCCCTTTCTCTCATGGTCCCAGATAGGTAATAAAATGAGACCTGGGCAATGTTTATTTATTTATTTATTATTTTATTGGTGATATTTATATACCGCCCCATTCCAACAGGACTCTTTAAGAGTCTCTTTTACTTCACAACTTGGACATAATAATAGTGAATAATGAATAATAATAGTGAAATAATAATAGCTCCTGCATAAGTCACAAATATACAAATATAATATTAAACTAGGCCATCACTCTGCTAAACAATAATTCCCCCAACATTGTCTAACTATTTACCAAGTCTGTACTACTATTAAGCTTCTCATTGTTCCCATCACCTATCTTATCCCACTAGTAACTGTATGACTGTAGCCTTGTTGCTTGTATCTTTACAATTTATATTGACTGGTTCCTAAAATGATTTGATTGTTTATTTCTACACAGACTCTCATTAAGTGTTGTACCTAATGATTTTTGATGAACTTTTCTTTTATGTACACTGAGAGCATATGCACCAAGACAAATTCCTTGTGTGTCCAGTCAATAAAGAAGTATATTCTATTCTGCTCTATTCCTTTCTGCTCTATTCTATTCTATTCTAATCCAATCCATTCCATTCCAACTGCTATCTTGTTACAATCCCATTTATCACCTGTGGTTTCCCATTACCTATTGTGAGTTTTTTGAAAACTAATCAAAAATAGGATAATTATTGTGCTCAAGTTTTAACTTGTCCAGTTTTTTTTTCAGATGTTCTGGGAATGACTATCAATCTTTTACTAGTATATAGGATACAAACAGCACTTCATGTTATTGTGCCTATGAACAACAACATATAGCTGATTTATGCTAATTACCTTTAGTTATATGTGATCAACAAAAGGAGCAGAATTTATAAAGCTATGTTGTTGAAAGTCAAGAGCTTATACACTGACTAATCAACTTTTCCAAGCAGTGTCTATTTTCTTAGATTTTCTAGGCATTGTAATATAGAACAGAAAAAGATAAAATTCTGTCCTTTATATGGTTGAGGCTTCAATTCTTATAGTTCTTTGCCATTGACCATGACTGATGGGAACTGACGTCACTATATCTGAAAAGCACCTGGTTATTACACAATTGACACTAATACAAATTCATTCTTGGAATGCAATGACCTGTATGTAGCCTTCAGCAGTTTTAAGTTACCAGATTCCTTCGAATAAATATTCTTTCAAGTGCACACAAAAAGAACATTCCCATCCCAACCCTTTAAACTGGAAGAGTGAATCATAACAGTGAACATTTTCAGAAAGCACTGAATGAAGAAGGAATGACATGGACTAGAATAGAATGGAATACTATGCAGGAGGGTAAATCGAAGTTATAACAATGATTAATAATAGATCAAAAAGCTGATTTAGCCTTTCAGCTATCTTTTATATGAACCGAGTTTTAATCCCCCTGCTTCACTTTTCTCCATGATATAAGATATAGGTGTAATTACATATATTTGGTTATGATAGAGCTTCTTATCAACTGTATCAAAGCTTATGAAATATTGTTCATTAGCAGATTAATTCGGCTCTCTCCCTCCCTGTTTCATAGCTACATAACTGCATAGCTGATACATGAGTCTGCAGAGAGGGGCGGCATACAAATCTAATAAATAAATAAATAAATAAATAAATGATGGCAAAGAAAAAAATAGATTTATTAAGAATACTTCACTGATAATCTTGCTAGGTTCAAATATTCAGTGAGTTTTGATTGGATTTGGCTTGTCTGATAGTCATTTCAATGTGCATTTTTTCTGGCTAAACATGTGATAGATATTTTATGAAATTTCTACATAATTCTGGCATCTTGCATACCTATTACCTGGTGATCATGGAGCCTAAGTCCTTTCAACCACTTTAGTGAAGTTCTTTCTAACTTTTTCTTCCCCTGAACTAAGAATTGCTTCTTCAGTTTAGAGCTCTCTCTAAGTCTCAGTCTCATATTCATTCCAGATGCCTTCTATCTGAAGTTTAAAAATGATCTAGAGGTCATGGTGTAAGAGCCTCAAGAATTATAATTTCCAAAGTCTCTCTTGTCACAATGCTCTATATATCATCTTCCTGGACTATGCATAAGATGAGGAAATGGTAAACTTTTGTTCCTCAGAAGAGCAAAATAAATGCATCAATGAGCTTGGAAGAAAGAGATGTCTCCTCTTATTCCTCCCAAGTAGACTCAAAATGTAGGGCTGTAATAAAAATTCAGGGCTGTAATGTTTTCTCATACCCAATACTGAAATTTACCGATTATAGTTATCTCTACTGGGATACATTTTCCCATTTATGTATTCTATTTTGTCCATCTGGACTGCATAGGACACACTTAGATATAAATAAAATACATACATTATACAAGTAGTTGAAACACTGGTTGTCAATAGACTACAAAAGCAATGCTTGAATTATGAACCAAGTTGTTAATCAAACTTCTCATTGTTCCTGTGCTACAATACGATTTTTGCCCTTTAGAAAATCAGAAGCTCTGTTAATGATAGACAATTCGACTATATTTTTACTTTATTCCCCAGTCCATTGTGGTAAAGAGATGGGAGCAAAATGCTTTTCCATCAAAAGAGATGTACCAGAAAAATGATGCAAAAACATGCAAGCATTGGAAATAGGAATACTTACAGGTGACAATAATTGTACTGACATATAAACATATTCATTTTTATGTGAAAGGACTGCCCTTTGCTTGCAGCGCCGCTGCGGTGTCCTTTTTCGTAAAAATAACGATGTTTATGTTTACATGAAGACCTCCCTTTGAAGGAGCTGGGGAATCCCTCCCACGAAGAGATTCCCTGGGCGGAGCTTTGACGTCACCAGCAGGTTGCTAAGGACACCAAGGTGATCACTTGTTGCTAAGGACACAAGTGATCACATTAGAGTCCTTAGCAACCTGCTGGTATATGTGATGTCAAAGCTCCGCCCCAGAATCTCTTGGTGGGATTCCCCATTTGGGTTCGAGTTCAGTTCAGGTTCGGCCAAATTTTGCGTAAAGTTTGTCCGAACTTGCCGAACGCGAACACCGTTGGGTTCTCCCAGCACTACTTCTAGGTGCTCACTAAGAAAGGATTTTCAAAATGACCATCAGAGCATGAGTGTTTCTTATATTATTATTAACAAGCTTTGATGCTTAGGAGTTCCACTTCCCCCTCCCATCTGAAAAGAAATCTGATCCAAATGCAAAACACAAGCAGAGGAGTTTCAGTTTTGTTTTTGCTTTCACAGCAGCAAGCAGCTTTACTACAGAACAGATGAGCTAAACCATGCACAGATTCCTTCTTGTCTCCTTGCTCATGTAGCAAATACTGAGTTTCCAAACATCCCTCAATTCTCTCAAACACTATACGGAATTCTAGGCAGATGAATACCAATGGATGCTGGTAGGCGAAGACAGATCCCTGCCCCCTTATTTTCCTCCTCAGTTCAGACAAATCTGTTCCTTCTACTGTAACATCAATTAAAGGGAAAAGAGTCAAAAAATAAAGGAAAAGATTTACAGATTATGAAAACACAAATAAGGGAAGTTTCCTGTTTCTTCTATGACCAGTTCTATGTGGCATGCTCCAGAGTCACTTCACTTGACAGCCTGGTCATCCTCCAGCCAGAGGGAGGAGCAAAGAATGAATGACTTCCATCTACAAAATTCCTTATAATACATAAATATTATGTGTATTATTTTTATGAAAATGAAGAACATGATGGTTTTCAATTTCAAAGTATCAGAGACAAAAATCTAGAGTTGTCAGATTAAAAAAGTGGGTATATCATCAAACCAAGTTAGGATTTGAAATAGATAATCACTAGTTTCCATGCTTGAAATAGCAGATACTGCCTGAACTGGAGCAGAATGAGGTAAATTAAAATATGGAAATGCATCTCTGGCTTCATGTTATTTTTCTCAGAAATTAGGTTCATTTTTCCCCTTAACAAAAAGATGAAACAGGAAAGGGAAGATTATCCAGCTGTCCTTTTAATAGATTATGTAAAAAATAGAAAATGTATTAGGGGATGTATCATAGAAATAATGTTCATCCATCATATTCAAAGAGGACCTTGACATCTAAGAGGCTATGTGGGATGTCCTCAATGTGTCTACAGGTGGCTGTAAGGCTTATATGGGCAAAAAATGTTCTGCCACATGTTAGTTAGACATGTGTGGGCACCATTGTTGCAGCATTTCCAGCTCTGGCTTTGCAAGTGCTTGCTTCTCTTGTGCTATGGTTGTTCTTCTATCCTCAGTTGTCTGGCAGCCTTGGTGGATCAGCATGCGCTGATCATAGAAATAAAGAATATATAAAAATAAATTAAAAATTAAAAGGGATGCTTCTGTTACCTGTTAACAATTGCTTGATGTTGTACCTGGGGTGTGGGGGGAGAGGTTGGTGTATTTCCCACCAGCTGTACTGTATGCCTCATCTGCTGGGGATAGTCATGATCTTCAGGCACCACTTGCTCAGTGGTTTTTTTGTCCACATAAAAAAAAAGAAGAAGAATGTATGTTGGTCCATGAAAAATAATGACATTGTTTTAACAAGATTGTTTCAGGGGATATTTCCCTTCCCTTTTACTGCAGTCCATTTTTAAAGACTCTGCAGGTGATTGGAATGAGAAAGTAGTGATATAATTTATCTTTGGCTCATCATATAATAAACAATGGAGGAGATGGTGGTTCAAAAATGTGAATAAGTAAACATCACCCTATACAGTATTCTCTCTCTCTAGGCTGTTGGTTTGAACTTTGAGCTTGGCAATTTGGAGACAATGTTAGTTTGCCCAGGTTCGCCTGGTGCACCAGTTGAGGCCCTATTTGGACCGGTACTCACTGCTCACAGTCACTCATGCCCTCATCACCTCAAGGTTTGACTACTGTAATGCTCTCTACATGGGGCTACCTTTGAAAAGTGTTCGGAAACTCCAGATCGTGCAGAATGCAGCTGCGAGAGCAGTCATGGGCTTACCTAGGTATGCCCATGTTTCACCAACACTCCGCAGTCTGCATTGGTTGCCGATCAATTTCCGGTCATAATTCAAAGTGTTGGTTATGACCTTTAAAGCCCTTCATGGCACTGGACCAGAATATCTCCGAGACTGCCTGCTGCCGCACGAATCCCAGCGACCGATTAGGTCCCACAGAGTGGGCCTTCTCCGGGTCCCATCAACTAAACAATGTTGGTTGGCGGGCCCCAGGGGAAGAGCCTTCTCAGTGGCAGCCCCGGCCCTCTGGAACCAACTCCCCCCGGAGATTAGAACTGCCCCTACTCTCCTTGCCTTTCATAAGCTCCTTAAGACCCACCTTTGTCGTCAGGCATGGGGGAACTGAGACATCTCCCCCGGGCATATACAATTTATGAATGGTATGTCTGTATGTATGTTTGTTTAGAAAATGGGGTTTTTAAAATATTTTTAAACAGTAATTTAGATTTGTTGTAAATTGTTTTTCACTTTGTTGTGAGCCGCCCCGAGTCTGCGGAGAGGGGCGGCATACAAATCTAAATAATAAATAAATAAATAAATTTTGAGTGGTGCTCATATATCAGAACACAGGTCTTTAAATACCTTTTTATGAGATGCAAATTAATCTGAACGTTGTTTGTTTGGCTATTTCTGAGTCATGGTCTGATTTTGGATTGTTTGATTGGCTGGCTGTTGTTGAGGGCTAAAGTTAAATACATTCTGTGGGATGCATACTAGGATTAGAGATGTTTATCTGTGTGCTTTTGAGTCATGGTCTGGTTTCAGCTTGTTTGATAGTTTGAATGGCTGGCTGTTCTTAATGAGATGTGGTCTGATTTCTTGTGAGTCAATGGGTTATAACCCAGGCACAATCAAGCAGAAAAAGAGAATTATTTGAAGCCTTCTTTTCCACCAATAAGTCAATAAATAAACCCAGTCTACCAATCACTGAGAATGAAAAAAAACTGCATCAACCACAATTAACAAACAGGCACCCCATTTTGCAGCAAGAAAATTATAACCATCAGCTAACAGCAACAACAGCCATCTACTGAAATATCAAACAAGCTGAGACCAGACCTCAGAAGCACCCAGATAAACAACTCTATTCCTAATCTGCATCACACAGATGGTACTTAACTATAGCCCAGAAACAACAGCCAGCCAATCAAACAGTCCAAAATCAGACCATGAAGCAAAAATAAACAAACACCATTCAGGCTAATTTGCATCACATAAAAAGTATGTAAAGACTTGTGTTCTGACAAGCACAATTCAAAATACACTGGCAATATCTCCTCGAATCGTGATGAAACATTTGCAACCAAGTTGCCAAACTTGGAGCTCAAATCAACAGTTTAACTACCAATGCAAGCTACTAATATTCAAACACATTTCATTCTTTATTTTTCTCTCTCTCATTTCTCTATCTATATTGGCCTATCATCCGTGTGTCTGTCTGTCCGTCCGTCCGTCCGTCCGTCCTTCTTTCCTTCCTTCCTTCCTTCCTTCCTTCTTTCTTTCTTTCTTTCTTTCTTCCTTCCTTCCTTTCTTTCTATAGTTTGTAGAAACACACACAATTCAAGAATAGAAATGCTTGGGAAAAGATATTTCTGCTAAAAAGAGTTCCAAACAGATAGGAAGTTTGTACCCTTGCATAAGATGAAATATAGATCTGAAAATGAATCTGAAGTGCCCACAGATGATAAAATAAGATCTGAACAGTAAGATCAAGGTGTGATTACAGTTTCATAAAATAGCTATGCATCCTGTGATAAACTTTGAGCCACCCTGATCATGATAGTGTTATATCTGCAATAAAAGTGACAAAGAATGTTCCTTTCCTGTTCTGAGGAAATATGGCTTACAATGTAAACAACTTGGTATCTTCCAGAGATTGTAGAATTCTATTCCTCTTACCTCCATCCTAAAGGTATAATGGTAAGGGAATTGTGAAAATTATCACCTCAAACTTCTGAAGGGTATGAAATTGCCTAATTTAATCCTCAACTGGATCATTTGGATAAGGCTGCTGGAAAACCCAGATTGTTGGAGAAGTCCAGAGGACAAAACTGTCACCTAGAATTTTGCTCAGGATCCGCTTGTTAACTGGTTTCTGCCTGAGGCTGATAAATTTATGAAGGTAATCATGTGCTTCTCTATATTAGCATACCTGAACAAATCTTTAATGCTTTTACAAGAAAATAGGATTTTTGTTCTGTGATTCCAATTGTCAATCATCTTATACCCGAAAGCGGGGGATTGTCTTAGTCATCGCTGTTTTACTCCACAGGAATAGTACCACTGAAGCTGAAAAATAAAAGCCACTTGAATGTTAAGAAATATGAATCCATTACAGTGGTTAAATTTAGTAACTGTCAAAATTGTCTGCTTTCCTTGCACTGTCTGGGTGAAATAAAGTACATTTTGAAAAATAAATTGAAGGAAATTGGAAGGGGAGGCATGGAAGATAACTAAACAATTTCTCAAAGAATGAACATTGTTTTTCAATTAAAAGGAGGGGTGACAATTCAAACAGAGATCATCAGTGAAATTTAAAACAAGGGACTTAAGGCCGGTGGCGTTTGTGGTGGTGGTGGGAGCACGGAGGATGCCAGTGGCAATGGACTGGGAGGGGGATGCTAGATGCACATGCACAGTATGTGGCCCCCTCCCCAGCATGGCCCACACTCATTGCGGGGCATGATGCACTTCCAGGAGGCGAGCAGCAACCCCCAGTACAAAAGGGATGGAGCACCACTTGCCTCCCCTTTCTAGATATGCCGCTGGCCTTGGCTTGCAGGCACCCACCTGCCCTCCCTTTGCCACAGTGTGGCTGGTGGTCACCTACCAGGGCCGAGGAGGGATTTTTGGTGGCCATAACACTATTATATTTCAACTGTTTTTTCACCTATTCCACACTGTTAGCCAGGGAGGGGTCAGTTAGGAGGTGTCCAGCATCTTATTCTGTAGGGTAGGTCAATTCGGCCAGATTGGAACAATTCATTTGAGCTCATATCCCTTTGGTCACGGGAGGCGGTAAGGGGTGGAAAATTGGAAGTAACAGCAACTGTGTGATCTCCTTTGGGCACCTTTTGGAAGGTGACAGGCCGCTCCCCGCCATGGTTACAAGGCTGGGCCGGGCCAGATGTGGAGGCGAGATGCCTTTGGGGCTCACCCACCGCATGCCCAGAGATTACAACCTGGGTGGGTGAGCCTCCCCAGAGGCATGGGCGTGGCAAGAAGCAAGGGAGGGTCAAGTTTAAGTTCAAGGCCAAATTCAAGGCCAAGGGGACCCTCCCTTGCTCAGCAGGGGGTTTCGTCCTAAAGTTGCTCAGGAATGTTTGAATGGTAGTTTCCGTCCACTTCTTTTTACCTCTGCAGGTCCTGAGTTAATCAATAAATGTGACCCATAAATCCCATTTATGTGTCTGTTTGCTTCATGTCCAGCGCAAAACAGGATGCTTTACTTGTCTATGGAGATTCTCAGCCATCCAGGTCATGGTTGTCTCAAAGGTGCTTTTTCAAAAGGCAACTAGACTTTATTTGTTTTTCCGGGAAGACATTTCACTTCTCATCCAAAATGCTTCATTGGTTAAGAATAAACAATTCCCAAGAATAAAGGATGCTTTATTCCTCCAAATAATTAAATACATGTGATAATAGATTGTGAATAGGCAGCATCTCTTGCCTCAAGAATGAAAGCTTGAAGCAAACTTTTGGTGCTACAGATAATACCAACGTGTTACTGGGGATACCTATTCTCTAGTATAGTATCTTCAAATTTGATTCTCTCTTCTTCTTTTTTCTGAAGCTCAATCAGTCTTTGACACATGCTCAACAACCACACCCTGTCATTGCCAGATGCTTTTGTCTTGACATAACTTCTACAGAACCTAATAAACCCATGCCCTTGTGATTTTGCATTACATGGTCTGGAAGACAGGACCATAGATTCAGTTTCATTTTTTCATTTCATACGCCTTAAGTCTTATTTCTTCATAATTTTGAAGTCTGTTGTGGTGGTTAGTACTTGGTTTTGTTTTATTGTCTCATGAAAATCCATAGATTTTTTAAAAATATTTTTAATGAATAAATTTTCTCTGCAGCTTCGTTTTTTGTGCATGTATGTAAAAACAGTAACATTTGTCTGGGTTTGTCTGTCTTTCTGTTTATCTATTTTAACTTTACTGAAGAACAATGACATTTTAGATGTCTCTTAATTTCCCAGAACAAAATTGGATATATTGGCTGTCAAATGTGAAGCAAACACATTTCTTCCTGATTCTTATCCTGTAAGCCTAGCCACTCCAGGGCAATTACTGGGAAGCTATCACCCTATCAGAATGTTCTATAGATCCTTCCCTAATGATACGTTTACACAGGTATCTAATTTGCAGTGAGCTAAATCCATGAATCTATAATCTTTCATTCTTAATACCAAACAGATAAATTCTCTTGCATTTATTTCTTACCAGTTCTCATTTAATCTAATAAGAAAAAGTGTTCAGGCATTTATTTGATGAGAATTTTGTAGAATTAAAAAAAGAAAATGGGTGGTATGAGTGGAGTGAGATGTCCCTAGATTTACTTCATTAAAAGGAAAATTTGAGAATATGTTGTCTCTCTACAGTGGCCTATAGCCACTTTGACTTCTCATATTTCCACTAAACTCAAAGAAAGAACTTCTGAGGGAGTGCCTCCCTTCAGTTTTTCCAATAGCAGTGTTATTTTTTTAACTAGTGAAAGTCCTGCTTTTGAGACAATTTGGACGTTTTTTTCTTTCCCCTAGAGAAATTCTTAGACGATATTCACCCATAGATCTGCTGCATATAGGTCCATCTCTGCAATTACATTCAAGGCTGTGGGAGATCAAATATGCAGTTCTTAGATCTAATTGCCCATCCTTTAATCTAAATACCATTGGTGTCACCAATTAAATTTGCTAGTGCCATTCCAGTTATAAAATGAGAGTACTTTCTCTAACTTGCTGTAGAAGATGAACTTTGACAAATGGAAAGCATGCAACAACCATAATTGGAATATCAATAGATTTGGCTTCTTCATCATTATTTACCATTTTTATAATACTATAATCCAACTTGCCAAGACATTTTCAGAAAAGGTTTAAGCAGGGAGTCAGGCTACGTTCATCAGCTTGTCATTTTTCTCCACTTTAAAATAAATAAATAAATTGTGCAAAGTTTTGTGACATTATAACACTTGCTATAATGATCCCTTTGCAGGTTGAGCTTTCCTGATATGACCTATTGTGTTGACTTGAAAGGCAGAATGACATTTTCTAAAAGCCAGGAGAAATTTATTATTAGGGGGCAGAGAAAATAGGAAAGGAATAAAATTGAAAGCAGGCATGGCATTTACAGAGACTGCAAATAATAAGGATAGAGTAACATTTCACTTGTACATTAAGCAAGTAATGTTGCATCCCTGATATAGCTCCAAAAGAAAAGCTGGATTTGTTAAGAATAACTTCATTCAGGAACCTGGAATCAGTTGGCATAGAACAAGCTAGCAAAGAATCCCTGGTTGTAAACATGTTGCTTTTTGCTGTTTTTTCTGCATTTGACTCACATTATAACGTATTCATGCATTTAGGATGCTTTGAGTTTTATAGGCTCTGCATTGATGGGTATTCTGTGGATAGAATGCATTGTGCTTTACATTGAAATGCCAGCTGGAAAGCAAAGAGTAAAATAATGGAAGAAACTCAAGTTTAGTAGAAAAAAATGGGCTGCAAAACTCAAATCAGATTTTGCTGGAGGCATCTGTGAATCAACTCATTAGACTTCCTTCTTCAGTGGGAATACCGAGAAAGGGCATGTGTGAGATGGCTGCAACTTGTTTTAACAAGGTACTTTTATTATAAGCATTTTAAAAACACAGCAGGAGTTAAAATGTCCCTGAACACCACCAATTGTTCTTTTTAAGTGGGAAAGACACTTAAACAACAGATGAAACCTTTCTCTTCTTAACCCTTTTCAGATCACTTTTATAAAATATCAAGCAAATAGACTATTTGCCTTAGTCAATACAGCAGTGGCACAATTTGCTTCCTTAAGATGGTTCATGATGGCAACCCAGAGTTGCCATTATGAATAGGTGGAAGACAATTTTGGGCCGTGTTTGTATATCATATGGGCACACTTTTTTTTTTGGTTGCTACTAGTATTCCAAGGACACATAGAGAAGGTCATGAGAAAAAAATGCAGCAGCTTTTCTTTGCTGATAGAGGCATATTTGTTCACAATGCAGATTTAAAGGGATGATTTCCCTCAAGCACCACCAGAATGTCACAACCTTTCTAAACCTAATAAAGAATATTTTATATTCCTTTCTCATTCCACATTTCAGAATGCTTGAATTTGAACTCATCCTATAAATTAGCATTCTGCCTAAAGATCTGACTGGAGCATTTTAGCAACATTTCTAAAAGTTAGGGAAATGTTGAAAAGGGAAGGAGGAAAAATCTTTTAGAGCATGTGAAAATTCATGGACATTTCAAGAATGCTGCATTCTACTAGTGATATTCACTCTCCCTCCCTTCTCCTTTACAATATTTTGTAGAAGAATATATCTTGAAATATTGTCCATCTAACAGCATCACTGTTGGATAACAGAGAGGTGAGTATCTTCAATATCCAAGGATATTATAGAAGGATTGACTTGGCAACTCAACGTCCCCCTCGCCACAGCTGAAAGATGGTTCTCTAATGTGAGCTGTGGATCGAGGAGGATGCCCAAGTTGTGGACCCCCTCTGAGGGGGTCAAGAATTCTCCCCCAGGGTTATGGAAGGACAGATGGAATTGTCCTTGGGAGGCAGAACCCACAGCCACTCCATCTTATCCGGGTTGAGTTTGAGTCTGTTGACACCCATCCAGACCCCAACTGCCTCCAGGCACCAGCACATCACTTCCACTGCTTCATTGACTGGACATGGGGTGGAGATGTACAACTGGGTATCATCTGCATACTGATGATACCTCACCCCATGCCTCTGGATGATCTCACCCAGCGGTTTCATGTAGATATTGAATAGCAGGGGGGAGAGGACTGACCCCTGAGGCACCCCACAAGGGAGTGACCTTGAGGTCGACCTCTGACCCCCCACTAACACCGACTGTGAACGACTGGAGAGGTAGGAGGAGAACCACTGAAGAACACTGCCTTCCACTCCCAACCCCTCCAGCCGACGCAGATGGATACCATGATTGCTGAGAGGTCAAGAAACACCAGAACAGAGGATAAACCTCTGTCCTGGGCCCGTCAGAGATCATCCATCAATGTGACCAAAGCAGTTTCCGTGCTGTAGCCGGGCCTGAAACCTGACTGTTGAGGGCCTAGATAATCGCTACATTGCTACAGCTTGTATTATTCAAGGATTTCTACTGAACTTTGGACACTTTATAGTTAAAGAACTCTTGAGGATTTGTTGGCATGGTAGCTGTGGAGATTTACAGCCATCTTATCTGCTCTTTTGTTTTGGCATGTTGCCGCATTCAAGGACTTTTTCAGGTGAGAGTAATTTAACTCCTCTCTGAGTTTATGTTTTCAAGATTGCTTGATAAATTTGCTTTAATTTATTTGGGACTGTGTGTGTGTGTGCGTGCTTGAAATTCATTCCAAACTCACCGGGGGCTAATTTACAAGGGCCCAGCATAACACACACACACAAAAGCAAAAACCACTCACACATTAATGACAAAATCTCCAAAACTGTAAAGCCTACAAATTTGAATTTTGCCACGCATGTTCTTCTTGGCTTGTAGATGCTCACTAACAAAGAATTTTTCAAAATGACCATTGGAGCATGAGGATTTTTTATTGTATTATTAACAAGCTCTGATGCTAAGGAGTTCTACTCCCTCTCACAACCTGAAAAGAAATCTGATCCAAATGCAAAACATAAGCAGAGGATTTTCAGTTTTGCTTTTGCTTTCACAACAGAAAGCACCTTTACTACAGATCAGCTGAGCTAAGCCACACTAGCCATATGAGTATTCATTTGATGGATGCTGGGAGGCAGAGACAGATTTCCCCCCCCCCTTATTTCCCCCCTCAATTCAGATGAATCTTTAATAGGAAAGTGAACACAAGAACAAGGGGACACAATCTGAAGTTAGTTGCAGGAAAGATCAAAAGCAACATGAGAAAATATTATTTTACTGAAAGAGTAGTAGATCCTTGGAACAAACTTCCAGCAGACGTGGTAGATAAATCCACAGTAACTGAATTTAAACATGCCTGGGATAAACATATATCCATCCTAAGATAAAATACAGGAAATAGTATAAGGGCAGACTAGATGGACCATGAGGTCTTTTTCTGCCGTCAGACTTCTATGTTTCTAATCTGTTTCTTCTACTATAACACCAGTTAAAGGGGAAAGAGGCAAAATGTCAGAAAAACATTTACAGATCTTTTTTTGTAAAGATCTGTAGATCATATGATTAGGAAAACACTAGTAAGGAAAGCTGCACACAAGTATAGTCAAACTCACACTCAAGTCAGTAGACATGGTATTAAAAAGTATTATTAATGTACTCTAATGCTAATGTAGTTAGATGTTCTACTACCCCTCCCCCCCAACTTGAAAATAATTCTGCAGAGAATGGGATAGCACAGGAGAGGCTTCTGTGGGGTGGAATGGAAGGAGATAGGAATGGGGAGAATTCTGTGGACAAGCCTGAGGGAGAGAAAGGGATAGGATAGGGGAAGCCTCTATGGGACAAGGCTTAACGAGAGAAGGGGATAGGATAGGATAGGCCTCTGTGGGGTCTGAGGGAGAGAAGTGGGATAGGAGAGGAGAGGCTTTTGTGGGGCAATCCTAAGGAGAGAAAGGTAAAGGATAGACTGATCATAACTACTCATTAATTTTCAAGCTCTAAGTGTTAATTTATCAAGCCCAATCACATAGTTCTGTAGCGGAGCATGGGTATTTAGCTAATGATTCATATACATAAATGCACACACACACAGAGACATACTTCTCTTGTCATATCTTTATCTGTTTATTCATGTTTGCTGAGAATTGCATGGTGGATTGCGTATGCTCCCCTTCAGATATACAAAAAATATAAAGAGCTCTAAGATTTGAACAGAAGGTAACATGCTGCAATATTCTCAAATTCTTCTTCCATAGGGAAATACTGAGGAATTGTCTTCTGCATTTTTTTCTCTGAAATTTCTTTCTCAGCTTCACATTTGATGAGGTTTTGCCTAACTTTATGAAGATATCCTGCTGACAGAGGGATAGGCAGGAACAACAGTCTCAAATCCTTCACACAATTTCTTTCCAATATTAGGTGGGAAAGACTAAAAAGTAAGTTTGGTGTTATAAAATATGAACATTATTAACATTATTAATGTGTCTGTTATCCTCTTTATACTTAATTTTTAGTGGACTTATAAATGAGGAAAAGAATAGGGCCTGGCTGCTGACTTGAATCTTTCCTCTCCTATTTGGGCTTAAGAAGGTATATTGTAATTGAAATGTTTAACCAGAAAAATGAAGAAAGTAGTATTGAGTCTGAGAGATGAATATAATTAGACATGTTTTAACACAGTAAATTAATTAGTAAATACAGTAGCTCAAAGCAATGAAGGATGATATTAGAAAACTGAGAATATATTAATGATGGGAAGTAATGGAGACTACATATGAACCCCAAGTCATAGGTTGTGTGTTTCATTTATGATGCAGATATGCTTTTAATAAAAAAGCATCATTGATTTGTAATACAAGTCTGGATTCTGAATCTTTATTACGCGCATGAAACATTTAGTAGGCAAATCAGTAGTTTTTTTAAAAGAACTGTAAGAAGTGAAGTAGTATAGACCTGGATCATTAATTTCTAACAAAAACAAGTCATTTTAATGGTTTCTTTTTAAAAAATAATATTGTGCCTAGGTTTTGATCTGTGTTCTAAATATATTCTCTCTCAATTATCAATTATGTGCATAGCTAATACATCTTTATTATTATACAGTTTTCTTTCTGAGCAATGTTGGATCAGTGAAATATAAACATATCTATTCACTCATGTGCCTCGTTTGTCAATACTGTGGCTATAAATTATTAAACTGAAATACAAAACAACATATTTATTTTGGTAGAGGCTATTATACAGCTTTCAATTGGATCCAGAAAATTAAAAAAAAACTGCCTGATTTTGATCATTAGAATATTTGCATTACAGAAATTGATTAAGGAGAAGAGGAGCCTCGGGATCAATGAAATTAGCTATGTCTGATGAACTTTTTACACATTTCAAATTTCAAGCAGAATATGTTTAAATGAACATTGGTTTTCAACTCAGTACCCTCCTGCACTTAAGCTAGAATAACACCCATCACTTACATTCATCACAATGACAATTTTATCTTCTTTTGAAATACAGGTAGTCCTGATGACCACAAGCGAGCTTAAAATTTCCATTGCTAAGCAAGACAATTGTTAAATGAGTTTTTGCCCCATTTCTTGTATTAAATGAATCACAGCAGTGGGTAACATGGTTGTTAAATGAATCTAACTTATCCACTGACTTTTGCCTGTCAGAAGGTCTCAAAAGCTGATCACATGACTCCGAGACACTGCAACAGTCATGAATACATGCCAGTTGCCAAGAGTCTGAATTTTGATCACTGGGATCCTGCAATGGTCATAAATGTGAAAAACAGCCATGTCACTTTTTTCAGTGCCACTAACTTTGAATGGTTGCTAAACAAAAAAGGACTATCTAACTAGAGCCGCTGTAGCACAGTGGTTAAAATGCAGTACCGCAGGCTACTTCTGCTGACTGCCAGCTAACTGCAATCTGGCAGTTTGGATCTCACCAGGCCAAGGTTGACTCAGCCTTCCATCCTTCTGAGGTCAGTAAAATGAAGATCCAGATTCTTGGGAACAATATGCTGACTCTGTAACTGCTTACAGAAGGCTGTAAAAGCACTGTGAAGCGATATACAAATCCAAGTACCATTGGTATTTCTATCTGGGTTTAAAAATTTGGGGACTCTTGACTGCCTTATTTTCTCCAGTTATTTACACTCTTACAATGTCAGTTTTGTTGAAAAATTATGTGATCTAGTTCAGGATGAAATAAACTAAACCCTCTGTCTGATTTAAAGACACATCTCAATAATAATGTCACTACTAGTTTTCCTTCCTGTTAAGCTTATTCAGTGCAGTGTTGTTGGGGTTTTTTTTAAAAGGAAAGAAATAATAGTTGATTAACTTAAATGATTCTATTTATTAGAATGCTTTATTAGAATGGTCACTAAATGAATGGTTGTTGAGGACTACCTGTAGAAATGTAATAATTGGGGAGAATATACTACAGGGAATTGCTAGGATGAATATACATGTTTAGGATGAGATCCTAGGAATCTGGTACTGTATACGTTTGTTTCTGTGTAAGAAAAGATTTATCTTCTTTTCAGTTTTGCTCTTTCTGTCCTTATTTGGCAGTTAATCTTAAATTGTAACAATGATTTATATCATTGTTATTATATCAGTTAAACATTCCTTCCTAACTCAACAGATGTGTTCTTAGTTCCATTTCAATTGTAACATTTGAATATGACTTCTCTGAAGACAAATATGTTTCAGAAAGAGAATTTGTATGGGTCCCTTGTTAAAAATATAACTTGATAACTAATTTTTCTCACATTGCATCTCTGCCACTCCCCTCTCAGTTCCAGGTGATACAACGCTGATTGTTTTGTTACACCAATCAATCATTGTATGAGTGGGACTGAGATTATGTGCTTTCCATTGGAATGTAGTGTTTACTGCACAATTTATTTTTATTATGGCGTATTATAATCACAATAGTGATCATCCATACATTACTACAAGCAACACATCAGACATTATGTCTGGAAGAGGCTGGTAGTGTCAATGAGCCATAGCAACAAGCCTGCTAGACCAGAAAAAAACAAATGGCCAGTGGATTATGGTTCTTTAATACTTCTAAAACAATTTTTGAAAGAAACTTTTTGTATTGATTTAGCAGTCTGTCTATAGGCTCTTTGCTGGACATTGGGAATCTATTTTTTTCAGCCTCCCTTCTATTAAATTTGTTTAAAAAAATAATCTTGTTTCCTTAGAAACTTAAATCACAGTTTTAACCTAATCTATTTTTAGATCTGAAATGGAAATTGCATCTTGACTGATCCATATGCCTTTAATAAATAGCATGTTCTTTGTTGCAGGGATATAATATATTTACAAATACAGTGGTACCTCATCATACAAACTTAATTGGTTCCAGGAGGAGGTTCGTAAGGTGAAAAGTTCGTAAGATGAAACAATGTTTCCCATAGGAATCAATGTAAAAGCAAATAATGCATGCAAATCCTTCAGGAAAATCCCAAACTTTAGAAGGGAGGCAAACAGAGGGCAGGGAGGAGCAGCTAAAGGGGGCGGGTGGAAGAAGCAAGGCTAGGCTAAAGGGTGAGTGGGAAGGAAGAAAGAAAGGCAAGGGGGGCGCCCCTCCCTTTTCTTTCTTCAAAAGACACCGTTTCAGTTCCTTTGCAAGCACGTTGTCCTCTGCAAATTTTTTCCTCCCCCAAGCTGCCCCTCTCTCCTCCCTTTTCTTTCTTAAAAATACATCCTTTCAGTTCCTTTGCAAGCATGTTGTTCTCTGCAAAAAATTTCCTCCCCCAAGCTGCCCCTCCCTCCTCCCTTTTCTTTCTTAAAAAGACACCCTTTCAGTTCCTTTGCAAGCACGTTGTTCTCTCCAAAATGTTTCCTACTCCAAGCAGCCCCTCCCTTTTCTTTCTTCAAAAAAGGGGAAAAAAGAAAACCCTTCATCCCAGCAGCAGCTGCTTGGGTTCGTAAGGTGAAAATAGTTCGGAAGAAGAGGCAAAAAAATCTTAAACACCGGGTTTGTATCTTGAAAAGTTCATTAGAAGAGGCGTTCGTAAGATGAGGTATCACTGTATGTACAGAAAATATGATTTAAGATAAATACTGCTTGAAGCAAAGAAGCTTTTGGGTATAAGGAACAGGGAAAATTTAATATGGTTCATCATATTTAAATCTTGATTCTGGCTAAAAATGAGAATGAAACAAGAAGCCAAAGTCATATTCGAAGGAAATTAATATAAGAAAGAATGGAAAACAAATTTGTTTTCATCTTTGCATTTGTTCAGTCAAAAGTCCATTCCAGCCCATTTTCACAGTGCAAAATAATTTCTACTTAATATCTGTAGATATATCCCAAACCACATTATAGTCATATTAGTCAGAAAGCATACATTAGAAAAGTTTATCATGAAAGATAGGTCACAGTTTACTAATATCCCAACATAGAGGCTGAAAAAATGCAGTTGCTCTGTTTTACAAAGATGAAGTTTATAAATTAAGGTTATTGATAGAATGAGCTGACTGAGTTGAAATTTGAACCTTACTATGTTTTAATTATATATGTTTTGATTATATATTATATTATATATAATTATGAAACTTATAATTTTCATAATTTTAAATTATGAAACTTACTATGATTTACAAGTTTTTGAATGAAGGCCAAATTCCAGATTGACTTAGCATGACATTTTCTCCTCTCTCTGCATAGCAGTGCCATATATTGCAGCAAAGTCGGAGTAACGACACGGACACAAAGAGCTGGATTTAAAATGGCTCATTTTATTAATTAAATTTGCATAATTTATTCAAATAAATTAGCATAAATTAACTATAACCCTAAACAAGGACCCTCAGGGTCAAACAATTGCTTCCGGGGCGGAAAATGACGTCAGAAAAACTTCCGGGGCAACTTATGGGTGTAGCTCCATGCTGATCCAGGTGAGGGGCCACGCCCTCACCTGACTCACTGCCATGCACTTGCATGTGGGAGGTCCCGCCGTCTAACCCCTACAAGGGGAAGGAAATGGGCAGGATCCAAAGACAGGTTCCCCCCAATTGCTAAGGTCGTTTCCACCATGAGCCTTTGGAGAGAACCTGTCAATCATCCCCAAAGATGCCCAATGGAGAACACGCAGTTGGTAAACACCACCCAGTTTTCCGCCCCTAACCTGCCTACCCAAATGACCAAAGGTAAGCCAATTAACCTAAGTGGGGGGCGAAGCACCCCCTAACTGTCTAATCCGTCACTGCAGTGTGGAATAAGTGAAAAAACAGTCACAGGAAATCCTGAGACCACCAAAAATTCCTATTCGGCCCCCATAAGGGCGACTCACAGTGACACACTGAAAGATAGGGAGGGCGGGTGGGTGTTTGCTCCTTCATCCAGGGTGAAAAGGAGGCCCTGAAGCCTGTCCAGCCCTTTTATAGGGCTGGCAGGCTCCACCCCCTGGATGATGTCATCGGCTAGGCTGAAGCCTGCCAAGATCTCGCGAAATCTCGTGAGATCTCGGCCTTCCAAGATGGCGAGGACGCCGAGGGCCATGTCAGGTATTATGGCATATTGTTTTCACATTGGACTTTGTAACACTCCGTGGCCATTGCTACAGTTTCCTGCTCATTGGCTAATTATATTAGTCCTGGCAGTTGTAAGGGCAAAGTTGACAGAAAGAGAAGCGACAAAATATGTCACCTGTATGGCGGATGATTGATGTGAATAGGAAGAAAAATCAATGAATGTAGGCTCCTTGGTGTTCTTTGAGCTTGGTTGTTTTCCTGCAGATGTTTCATAACCCAAACTAGATAATATCATCAGTGCAAGTGCAGGGTTGCTTCCATTTTGTTATTTGCCCTGTCCTGTCAGTATTGATAGGAGTGGTCTTAGTTAATAAGTTGTTAGCTTGTTTGGCAGTTCCATGATTGGGGTATTGTTTGAGTAATGAAATGTCTACAAGAAAACAACCAAGCTCAGTGAGCACCAAGGACCCCTCATTTCAAGCCTGAGCTATAAATATTATCCTCTATCAAAATGATGAATGGGTTATGTAAAATTATCCTGAGGGTGTGCCAAGAGCAGACATTTTAAATTTCTTTCAGTAAATAATTCAGTAACATGTAGTTAATGGATTTTTTAAAAATCACGTAGAGTGAAAAAAGATGTAGACTATGCAGACCATAGAGACACACAAGTAATAATCAACTCCTTTAAAATATTAACTATTGGTATTATTTGTCTTTATACTTCTATAGATGTGGGTAACATGCACGCATGCCTTCTTAATAGATGGAGATGAATATGAGTATTTTCATGTGAATAAACAGCATTACTCTTTGACGTACTAAAGAAGAATAAAGTTTAACCAACAATGTAAGCCGATTGAACCAAAGGATAGTGATGCTGCAGGGAGAATGTTAGAAGTGGATTGATTCTTCCATTCCAGAGAGTCTTGGTCTCAGCATGAAATGACATTCTAAACATATTCAAAATTATGACTTCATTTACAAAATTTTCTGACAATTGTGAGCTGGAACTATTTTCTTTTGCCAATTCTTACCACACATACCGCTTGTGAAATTAACACAATATGTCTGGGTCAAGAGGCTGGGTACAAACAGTAGTGGGGAGAAGTAGAAAAAATGATGACAAAAATCAAATTGTTTTTGAAATCAATAGTGAGAAGTTCATCTATCCTTAGGCATAACCATATATGTAATACTTTGAAATTGATGATCCAAATAATTTTAGTCACTGCATGCTATCAGCAGGAAGCAAAATAAATGATCAAGTGATGTGATGCCAGAATTGCTTATGGGACAGAACATATATTGATGAAATGTGGACCAATGCTATTTTATCATTTGGAAGCTGGCGAGGCTGCTATAATTGTAAGCTATTCCTCATAAACCTCATAAGCATTCAACTGGAAGTCGAACCAGTATATTGCTTTCACTATCAAAGCACTTCTTCATCATTAGATGTCTCAGGGTACTTTCAATGGTTTACAAGCTTTTTTCCTGCCCATTTCCTTTAGGGATCCATTTTAAACTAGATAGCTCTAGATCTCTGTTCCTAAGGCATTCTTACAAATCACTGCTATAAATAGAGATGGATAATAACTGAAATAGACAAACTACAAATTACTTCATAATAGTCCACAATAGATAATATCCTCAGTGCAGCTATGGAAGGAATGCTGCAGAACAAGCATATGAAACACGCAGGTAAAACTATGGGTGACATTTTTAATGGTTTCTAAGGTAAATGATATGTGAAGTCATAAATTTGGTTCACATATTTTTTGGCTTTGATGTTCTAATGTATGTTACAGCAAAAGAGAATCTTGCTTTCAGTTTCATTACTCTTTTGTAATTACATAGCATACCAATAGGCAGGAAAATCTAATTTGAAAGTAGTTCCAACTGTGTTTTAATGTTAATTGCTTTTAAAACAATGAATGTTGAAAATCAGCCACATTTCATCTGTCTGGAATACAGATTAAGAATCTTTCAAACCAACCTCAACTCATTGTGTCTGCATAGCACAGACCTACTGTATTTAACTTTCTTCACAACCATAAGTTATTTGATCCACCCAGGGATTTTTTTAAAATATTATTTCCATGTCTAAGCCATAGCACTGAATTTTCCAGTCTAAGTACTAACAATCCTTTTATTTTTCTTAACTCATTAAAGGTGGGTTATTATAACTGTTAAAGTACCTTGATGATTGCAGGATACAGGCTGCAGGTCTAATCTTCCAAACTTCTGGACTCATGGTGAGCTCAACCTCAGGGAACTTCTCTATACCAGAATATGTGCTTTGGGCCTTGATGGTTGTTTGGTTTATTTATTTATTTATTTTTAAATTTGTCATACAAATATAGTATTGTATTGTAGTGCATTTAACATAATATAAGGATAAAGTAGAGAGAGAAAAATAAAAACACATTAGGACAGGAACGGTAGGCACAAAGGTGCACTTATGCATGCCCCTTACAGACCACGTAGAAAAGGGGAGAGGTCTATTGTAGATAATGTAAGGTTGAAGATTTTGGGATTGGAGGAAGAAACAACAGAGTCTAGTAGTGAATTCCAGGCATTGACCACTCTATTACTGAAATTGTATTTTCTGCAGTCTAGTTTGGAGCGATTTACATTTAGTTTGTATCTATTGCATGCTCTTGTGTTGTTGTTGTTAAAGGTAAAGTAGTCGCCAACAGAGAGTACATTGTGATATATGATTTTATGAACAACAGTTAAATCAGTTCGGAGGTGGTGTAGCTGTAAATTTTCTAAACATAGTAATTGAAGTCTGGAGGAGTAAGGTAATTTGTTGCGTGAAGAAGACTGGAGGACTCTTCTTGTGAAGTATTTCTGGACTCCTTCAATTGTATTAATGTCTGTTATGCAGTGAGGATTCCATACAGGTGAGCTGTATTTAAGAATTGGCCTGACAAGTGTTTTGTATGCTCTGATTAGTAGATCAGTGCTTCTAGAGAAGAAGCTGCGTAGAATTAAGTTTGTGACTCTTAGTGCTTTTTTGGCAATGCTGTTGAAGTGGGCTCTGGCACTTAGTTCATTGGAAATGAGTACTCCAGGGTCTTTGACTGAGTGAGGATCTTCTGTGAGTTCAGTTTGTCCAAGTGTGTATTTAGTATTCAGATTCTTTTTACCAATGTGTAGGACTGTGCATTTGTTGGATGAGATTTGCAGTTGCCAGTTGTTAGACCATTCAGCTACATGGTCAAGGTCCTTTTGAAGGGTAGAAGTATTATTGGAGGTATTAAATAGCTTAACATCATCAGCAAAGAGAACACAATTGCTTGTAATATTGTCACAGAGATAGTTTACGAAGAGTATAAAGAGAGTAGGTCCTACAACACTGCCTTGGGGAATGCCACTGTTAACTGGAGCAGGATTAGATATGCCATTACCTATTTTGATCACCTGTTGTCTGTTTGACAGGAACGCTGATATCCAATTGTGCAGTGGTCCTGAGATGCCATAAGATTTTAATTTCATAAGAAGCTTGTTGTGAACTACTGAATCAAAGGCTTTGCAAAAGTCTATGTAGATTGCATCAATTGATTTACCCTGGTCAATTTGGGTAGTCCATATGTTTTTGCAGTGTAAAAGTTGCAGGTTGCAGGATAATTTTTTTCTGAAACCAAATTGTTTGTTGGAAAGTAGGTTACTTGTTTCAAGGTGCAGTGTAATGGATTGATTAATGATGGATTCCATGACTTTGCAAGTGACGCAGGTCATGGAGATTGATCTATAATTTTCAACATTGCTAGGATCAGCCTTTTTGAAAATAGGGATGACCGTGGCTAGAGACCAGAGTTTAGGTAAGGAGCTAGTTGTAGAAGATATTTTGAAAATTATGCTTAGGGGTTCAGACAGAGTTGAGGAGAGTTTTTTAAAGAAGTATGCACATAGTCCATCAGGTCTGATAGATAGAGATGGTTTTAGGTTGTGCAGTAATTTCTTAACATTTTCTTTGGTAAAGTCAATTTGTGTTAGATCATTGAAGTTAGTTGGGGTGCGACTAGGAAATGCTGGGCATGAGCCATTACTATTCACAAAGGCAGAGCTGAAGAAGTTGTTAAAGAGGTTGGCTTTAATTGTTTCATCAATATACTCTTTGTCATTTGGTCCCATAAATGGTAGGATGGATCTAGAGTCTTTAAGTTTGTTGTTTATAAAGTTATAGAAGGCACGAGTGGATTTTGTGGGTAGGAGGTTTTCTTCTTGTTTGATATGATAGTTGGTAGATTCAGTCTTTATTTGATGACATAAATATCACCCCAAATTGACTTTCTGCTGAAAGAGTGTTATGCTTTTAACTTGACAGAAAATAATTATTCAGTATCTTTATTGTATATTAACTTGCCATCTGAGTTTAGGAATGCATATACAGTGATACCTCATCTTACGAACTTAATTGGTTCCAGGACAAGGTTTGTAAGGTGAAAAGTTTGTAATACAAAACAATGTTTCCCATAGGAATCAATGGTAAAGCGATTAATGCATGCAAGCCCAAAACTCACCCCTTTTACCAGCCGAAACGCCCATTTTTGCACTGCTGGGATTCCCTGAGGCTCCCCTCCATGGGAAACCCCACCTCCAGACTTTCATGTTTTTGTGATGCTGCAGGGGAATCCCAGCAGGGGAATCCCAGAAATGCAAAAATGGGTGCTTCGCTGGCAACGGAAGTCCGGAGGTGGGGTTTCCCAGCGAGGGGAGCCTCAGTGAAATTGCAGCATCGCAAAAACATGGAAGTCATCGAAACCCCACCTCCGGAGGTCCATGTTTTTGTGATGCTGCGATTTCACTGAGGCTCCCCTTGCTGGGAAACCCCACCTCCGGACTTCCATTGCCAGCGAAGCATCTGTTTTTGCACTGTTGGGATTCCCCTGCAGTATCGCAAAAACACCAAAGTCCAGAGGTGGAGTTTTTCATGGAGCGGAGCCTCAGGGGAATCCCAGCAGCACAAAAATGGGTGCTTCGCTGGCAACAGAAGTCTGGAGGCAGGGCATCCCAGTGGCGGCGGCTTGGGTTTGTAAGGTGAAAATAGTTTGGAAGAAGAGGCAAAAAAATCTTAAACCCCAGGTTTGTATCTCGAACAGTTTCTATGACGGTGGGTTTGTAAGACGAGATATTACTGTACTTATGTATCTTTAATGATTTTGGTTACCTTTTGCTGTGCATTTTGAATTTCTGTGTAAGTAAAGCAAAACAGATATACAGATTAACCTTCAAGGTGAGCATTCATATTTGATTTATAGCAGTGGGATGAAGATATTTCTGTAATATTTTTTTTCTACTTCATTTGAAATACATGAATTCTACTATCTTGCCTTATAGACAGATGAAGGACATTGAAGGCATTCCACAACAAATTATTTCCACAGTGACTCATGCCTTAAATAATGTTATGACTGCAACAGTTCTTGCCACTTTTAGATTGTCATAGTTCAAACTATTTTTAATTATTGTGGTAGAATTTCAACTGCAATTGGTCACAGAGTGGGAATCAGTATCATTGAATCCATTGAATCCATTGGGATCTACATACTACATAATATTATTCAGTCAAAGTCTCCAATCTCAGAAGTGGGGGAAGAATTGTGTCACCATGTACATAAAATTACGATTACATACTAACTACTTCACTTGTTAATAAAGTGCCTTCTTAATAGATTGTGACAATCTAGGGGTTGGCATTGAATATGATAGAGGCCTCTTTTTTAAGTATGATATCTAGAATCTTTTTTCTTTATCAGTGGTGAAAGTGCACCTGGCTACTGTTCCTATTCCACAATTTAATAACTTAAGCTGGATCCACTAGAATTAGATAGATGATAGATAAATAGACAGATAGACAGACAAACAATTGGATAAAGTGTTTATCTATTGCGGCGCAGGCGGAGTAACAGTCGGACAACAGTATTGGGTATAAATAGGGTCATTTTTATTAACTCAACTTAATTAACTAATTAACCAAATAAGCCCACGTGACCTGCAGTGGTGCATAAACTCAAATGGGGGCGGAGTTAACTTCAACACAAACTCAACTGAGCAACTTCTGGGCGAAAGCTCCATGCCTGGGTGCAGGGTCATGGTAAAATTACACCTGCGCCCTGCACCTGGCTACGCCCCCTCGGCGTGTGGGATGGCTCGCCACTGGTCACTGATAATATCCATGCAGCTAGCCACAGGAGCAACCCCCCTCAACGAACCCAGGCCGGTCGAGCCCTGTAATCCGCGAGAGAACCTGTCAATCATCCCCAAAGATGCCCAAGGGAGAAGGCGCAGTTGCTGAAACCACCCAGATTTCCGCCCCTAACCTGCCTACCCAATGACCAGAGGTAAGCCAATTAACCTAATTAAATGCAAACACCCCCTAACCGCACATCCATCTCCCCAGTGTGGAATGGGCGAAAAAACAGCCTGGCCTAATGGGCGAGGCTGCAAAAAATTCCCATTCGGCCCCCGCAGGCGACCCCTAGGCACACTGCAAAATAGGGACGGGCGGGTGGGTGTCTGCTCAGGCAACCAGGTCCGGGCGAAAAGGCTGTTTCCCGGCCTGCTGCCCCTTAAATAGGGCCAGCAGGCCCCGCCCGGACCCGACGTCATGCCCAGCCACGTGGGCAGGGCATTCCCGGCCGAAATCTCGTCTCGCGAGATTTCGGCCGAAAACAAGATGGCGGCCGCCATCTGAAGGGTCCGAGTCTGCCCGGCCCTTCAGCAACATCGCCGTGGGGCCGGTGAGTCAGCCGGCGTTATTGCAGAAGAGACGGAGTAACGACTCGGACACAAGAGCTGGATTTAAACTTGGGTCATTTTTATTATAATAAATTTGCATAATTTATTAATTAAATTAGCATGAATTAGCATAAATTTGCATAATCAACATACTTAACTATGACCCGGAACCAAATGGACCTGCAGGGTCAAACAAACACTTCCGGGGCGGAAATGACGTAAAAGGTCAACATTCCTGGGCAACTATGGGCGTAATCGATGCTGGTCCAGGTGAGGGACCTCTCCCTCACCTGAGACCCTGCCATACACTCGCATGAGGGGGGTCCCGCCGGCTCACCCCTACCCTGGGACTTCAATAGCGGGACCCAAAGACAGGTTCCCCCCAAGTGCGCAGGTAGCACCCACCATGGTCTTGGAGAGAACCTGTCAATCATCCCCAAAGATGCCCAAGGGAGAACGCGCAGTTGCTGAAACCACCCAGATTTCCGCCCCTAACCTGCCACGGAGCGGGGGTCAGATCTCTATCTTGGCCCCCCGACTCCCCCCTCTATCTGCGCCAGCTCACGCAGAGACCTCTGCAGGTCCTGTAAGAAAATGGCGTTCCCCTGTTCTGACAGGTGAACGCCATCGGCCCGGTAAAGCCACGGCCGATCTACAGTGATGAGGGGATGGGCCACTACAATCCCCCCTAATTCTCTGACAGTTTTTCCCACGGCCTTATTCACCCTGCGTCTAACCCGGTGGATGGCCCTAAGGGAAATGGCGTCCCTCCAAACGATCCTCGGGAGGATCTCTGACCACACCACTTGCGTGGTGGGCCATAACGTGCGAAGCCGCCGCAGGTCTTCGCGCGCCTGGACGATCAACGGTAGACCGCCAAGCAGGCATAGGTCATTGCCACCGAGGTGCAAGACCAGCCATCTGGGTGCGGCTATGGGCTGCCGACCACCCAGTCCCATCTGGGCGCGACCCTGGGTAGCCGCCCGCCCAGCAGCGCCGGGTACCGCCCTGAGATGCTGAGTACCCAGCAACGTCGGTAGGAGCCCCTCCCACCGCATACCCCTCCGGCCCATCCAAACAACATTGACCCACCGTCCCAACGACAGCTGGGTCCCGATGGCGCTTCTGGCTGCGGAGCGGCCGGCCCAGAAGACCATGCTGTGGCCACACAGGAGCGCCGTCGATTTCTGCGTGGACTGGGAACCTGGAAGAGGACACACACAGAGAGGTTACCTAGCCTAAACCCTGCCCCGGATCCTCAGCGGGCCTAACATAACCCAAATATGCCGCTGACCGCCAGCGGCCGATCTCCTGAATCCGTTGGGCCGGGAAACCAGAAAGTGCCGTGCTAGTGGCGGCGCCGATACGGAACGAATGCGTTCCATAGCCGGCGGGATCCATGCCTACCTGAGACATAGCCTTAGACACTATCGCCCAGAATTGATACCGGGTCAGGGGGGTGCCATCCTGGTGTAGAAAAAGGTACCCACGCCCTGACCCACGCAAAACACAAAATTGCTGCAAAGCAGCCACCGGGCAAACAGACTTATCGGTGGCTGCGCTAAGTTCAAGTCTAACCCCTCTGTGTAACTGATCTGTCTTGGAGTGTCTCACCAAAAGAGAGACACCCCCCTGTCTAAAGGTCAGATCAGCGAGCTGGAAGGCGCGGAGCGACAAGTCAGACTGCGAGGAGGCCATTGCCTCGCTGACCCTGAGGGCCCCAAAAAACATAACGCAAGTCGCTGCCCTGAACAGCTGAGCCTCGTAAAGAGAGGCACACAGACTGCCAAATGTCTGATTAATCAGAGACAGCTGCTGAACCGTCAGGGCCCGACGAGTGTCAGAGGGGAACCCCTGTCGCTCCCTCACCCAACCTTCCAGCATCCTCCGGATGCGACAATCACCCGTAAAATCACCAAACCCCCCCGCCTTGGACAGAAAGGCGAGGCCGGCCAACCTAGCCCTGATAGTCCTCACTGAAAGGCCACGCCCCTTCAGCAGGACACAGAATTCAGCTAGGTGCTCAACCGGGGCAGGCCAGCAATGGGGGTAACCCTTACCCAGCCTGAAATCCCCAAACTCCTTACCTGCACGCTGATAAGCTCGCAGGGTGCTAGGAGCTACCGATAAGGCAATCGCCCTGGAGGCCTCGTCTCTCCAGCTCTCGAGAGCCCGCCCAGGCTCCACAGGTGGGCTGGAAACACCTCTGGCGACTCTCGGGCCCACGGGGCCAGGGTCCGAAACCTGGACAACTGACCACGGGACAAGGTGTCAGCCACTCCGTTATCTAAACCAGGGACGTGCCTAGCCAAAAACAAGGCGTTCAAAGACAAGGACCTGTGCACAAAATGGCGGACAAGCCGCATCACCCTGTCACTCTTAGAGGACAGGGCGTTCACAACATGGACAACCGCTAGATTGTCACACCAAAAATGCACAGTCTTATCCCTGAACTGCTCCCCCCAGAGCTCTAAGGCCACTATTAAGGGGAAAAGCTCCAAAAAAGTTAAGTCCTTAACCAATGAACAGGCACTCCATTCCGGAGGCCATGCCGACCAGCACCACTGGTCACCTAACACTACCCCAAAACCGCAAGTCCCTGCAGCGTCGGAACACAGCTGCAGCTCCGCTTCCAAAAGAAGCTCCTGCCGCCAGAACGACAACCCATTGAAACGTCCCAAAAACTCCCGCCACACGCAGAGGTCAGCCCTGACCCCTGCACATAAGCGGGTACGATGGTGGGGCAAACTTAGCCCCTTCATCGCATCATACAACCTGCGAGAAAAAGCCCTACCAGGCACCACTACCCGACAGGCAAAATTAAGAATCCCAGCCAACTCCTGGAGCTGCCGAAGAGTAACCTTCCTGCAGCCCAGGACCGCCTCAAGTTTGGACCTGATCTTAATCAACTTATCCAGGGGCAATCTAGAAGATTGCTCCACTGAATCCAATTCAATACCCAGGAAGGTAATCCTGGTGGCAGGGCCTTCGGTCTTCTCGGAGGCTAAAGGCACCCCCAATTGAGCACAAAGGGCTTCGAAGTCCCGCATCAAAGCAAAGCATTGCTCTGATTGCGCAGGCCCGGCCATCAAGAAATCATCAAGGTAATGAACGACGGACCCCAGGCCACTCCGCCTCCTGAGCACCCACTCCAGGAAGGTACTAAAGCTCTCAAAAAGGGAGCAGGAAATAGAGCAGCCCATAGGCAATGCCCTATCCACATAAAACCCACCTTCGAAATGGAAGCCCAGCAGCTCGAAGTCGCCTGGGTGAATGGGGAGGAGCCGAAATGCCGACTTAATGTCGCATTTTCCCATAAGGGCTCCCACCCCACACTCCCTAACCATAGCCACGGCCGCATCAAAGGATGCGTACCGGACAGAACAAAGCTCGTCAGGAATGAAGTCATTCACTGACTCCCCTTTCGGAAAAGACAAATGGTGAATCAACCTAAATTCACCACTCGCCTTTTTGGGGACCACACCTAAGGGGGACACACGAAGATTCGGAAAGGGCGGCTCCGGAAAGGGCCCAAGGACCCTGCCCTCAGCCACTTCCTTCCGAATCTTGGCTCGTACAATGTCTTCATGTCCGACAACCGACCTAAGGTTGTCGGACATGAAGGCCCTCCTAATACCCACATAAGGGATCCTAAATCCCTCAGAGAAGCCCCTCAAGAGCAACTCGGCTCTCGGGCGAGGGTGGTAGTCGAACAACCAACCCTCGAGCACAGACACCCTAATTGGACTGGGCCCCTTTTCCCCCAGCTGGTGGGGGAGGTTTTCCTGGACCCCCGCCCTTCTTCTCCGCCCCTTTCTTGGGGCGGGGACAGACTGAAGCTGCATGGGACCCCCCACAATTCCCGCAGGCATGCTTGTACTTACAAAAGGGACGAAAACACGCCCCTTTTGCAGCAAACTCATGACAAGCGGGCGAGGCCCCCTTGCCAGCCACACCAGGAGTCGCCTTGGCCGGCGAAGCCGCGCCTGGCTCCTCCTCCATGAAGTGCCCACTATCCGTACGCTCACACCCTTCCTTTCCAGACATATGCGTGGCCCGGAACCACAGATCCGGAACCACCATATCCCATGGCAAGTTGGGCTCCACCGACATCCGCATACGGAAACCCTTATCATAATGGCGCCATATGGTGCCCTTATATTCGAAGTGGGCCCTGGCAATCAAGTCAATATACTTAAACATGGCAGAGGCCATAGCCGGCTGCCTTTGGATCACCACCGACCCATAGGTAAGAAAGGCATACAGCCAGGAGCTGAAGCATTTCGTCACCTTGGTCTTCTTTGTCTTCTCCCCCGGGACAATCTCCTTTTCCTGCTTGGGAACCTCTCGGTTCAAAAGCGAAAAAAGATCGACGTATTCACCCCGCCAAATAGCCTCCTTGACCGACGGGTGAAGGTGGCATCCTAGAGGGGTGGACGGCAGCCCGCACGGTATGGCCCCCGCTTTGATACACGCGAACGGGTCCCATATCGAGTTGGCCGCCACACCAAAAACTCCCGCCCCGTGAGGATAAGGGAGAACCGGGAGCGGGGGCATGACAGGAGGGGCCGGGGGAACCCACCCCCCTGTACCTGCCACCGCTGGTGTCCCCGCAGGGCCCGTCCCGGGCAGCGGGGCAGCACCCGCCGCCTGCGGCCCCGAAGGAGGAAGCGGCGGGGCCCATACCTGCCCGCAGGTGCCCGCGGAGGCCCCAAAAAAGCTAGACCCACTCCCGACCCCCGCCGGGGGAAAACCCGGGGCGGGGGGAGGAAGAAAGGACAGTGATGTGTTGTGTGGTGCAGCCTCACCTGCCCCGTACGGGGTTGAAGACATCCACGGGGGGCCCAATGGTGCGGGGCCAGGGAAAGCCGCCATCGGCCCTGCAGGGGCCTGCCGTCCAAACGGAGCCGGCTGCCCAGCCTGGGCCGCCGCCGGATCTCTCCCCAACGCCGCGGGCACTTGATCGCTGGACGCTCCGGGGACCGCACCGCTCCTCCACTGCTCAAGCTCGTCAAGCCGCTCCAACACCCTGGCCCAAGACATAGCAGGAGAAAGATCAGGTTGAGGGGCAGGAGGCAACGATACCACACACCCCTGGTCAGGGACCACCCCCGCATTCCCCTCCCTGCTGGCCCGGGCCCGGGCAGAAGGCCTAAGGGCCCTCCTGGGGCGCGCCGCAGGCGGAGCCATAGGAGCAGTGGCAGGCCTCTTCTTAGGAGCCATCACAGGGTTTCCTGGAAACCAAAACAACCTAGGACCGAACCCCTGGAACGAGTGGCAGGCACAAATCCCCCAACGCAGGGCCCTACCTAGGGCCTGGGTCCAGAAAACAGAAAAAAGGGGGGGGGGAGCCCCTGCTACCCCCTCAACCCCTTACTGAATTATAATATCAACAGTAAAATTATATTTACACAGTATTTATTAGTATTTAATGGTATTGTATTGCTAATGGCAAGCCTCCCTTGCAGGCAGGCCTGAAAGGCCTGGAATCCGGCCTCCCAAACAGCAACCTCCCAAGACCGGGGGCCCCCCTGAACACCCCCCACCGCGCCCTCCTCCCAGCCGGGAGGAGGTTACCAGTCCCCCTCGGGCCCGAGGGGGATCGCTGAAGCAGCTCCCAAGCGAGAGGAGTCAGGCCACGTAGTCTTGCAGCAGGCAAAGTGTACAAGTAGCACAATCGCGCCTCGAAGAAACCTCGTTGGCAAGATACAGTACTCTTCGCCCCCTCGGTAGGCCACAAAATGGCGGCCGCAACACGAGGGAGACCCAAAATGGCGGCCGAGCAGCACCAAACAAGTGTCTGCTCAGGCAACCAGGTCCGGGCGAAAAGGCTGTTTCCCGGCCTGCTGCCCCTTAAATAGGGCCAGCAGGCCCCGCCCGGACCCGACGTCATGCCCAGCCACGTGGGCAGGGCATTCCCGGCCGAAATCTCGTCTCGCGAGATTTCGGCCGAAAACAAGATGGCGGCCGCCATCTGAAGGGTCCGAGTCTGCCCGGCCCTTCAGCAACATCGCCGTGGGGCCGGTGAGTCAGCCGGCGTTATTCTATATGTTTTGCTATGCAAGTATACAAATAATAATTTTAACAATAAAGACATAAACTAGGTTTTAGTCTGACAAATTTGTCTTGTCCCAGATCATGTTGACAGTATATCCCCAAATACATGCATTTATGGTTGACTATATACTGACAGTCAACCTATCATTTTTTTCTTCTTAACGATTCTGGCTCTGTAAATCAGTGAAGTGTCATGGTTGATGACAATATGCCGAGTGAAATCGTTGAAGGCTTAGTAATAAAACACATGATTGTACAATTCTATTCAAGAAGCCAAACCAATTTGTCAAAATGAAAATTTAAAATCTTCATGCTATGCAGGTTTGCAAGCAAATATAAGATGCAGCCTTATCTCTGTGATGAATTGAAAACTTTTTCACATCATTTGCCATATTCTCTTACCAGGCTTATCAGTTACTACAAACCTAAAACTAATAATTTGTAAACAATGCTATATTTTCTGACAACTATCTAAGTCAGGGCAAATGTAAACTTTCCACATCAAAAGGCTGCAAATTGTTGGTTTTTAAAATCCAAAATTCCAAAACAAGAATTTGATGAATTTTCCTTTCATATTTCGTTTAATCTCTTTTCCAGGTAATATTTATTTGGGGAAATATGGATAGTGTATTTTTATGTGACTATATATTAGTTAAACTATATATTTTCCAGAGAGGTAAATAAGTGTTCAGACAAAATTGAATATTTTGATAGAAATCATGTGGAATGACGTGAGAGAGAAAGAGACAGAGAGAGAGATCTCACAGTGAGACATAGCATTGGGAAATATTATTGAATCACTTTTTTTACCCACAAAATGGATTTTACCAGTAATTAAAATATTGAGGAAATAAAAAAGGATGAAACAAATAAAACAGAGAATGAAGGAGGAGGTGGGTAGGAGAATATTATGCATATCTTAATAAAAATCTGATGTTTCAATTTTCTCTTTTTAATGTTTGAAACACCCCATGCATATTTAAGCAGAAATATTGTACTAGTCTTGCAACACATTCATGAGCATTCAAAGCAGAATTCCTAGATTAAAATCCTGTAAATGAAATTTAGGCTTTCATCCTGAAAGTACTGTAAAGGAAAGTTCTACCTTACAATTGTCAAACTCGATTGTGTCACATGATGTATCATGATGTTTTTTGCCTTTGCAGAGTTGGAGTGGATGTGGCCTGCCCGTGACACTTCCATTCCGTGGGTTCCCAGTTTGACAGACCTACTCTACCTGGTTGATAGATTATAAAATGAAAATCACGAACATTGTATCAGTGTTTAGAAACCTTGGCAACTTCAAGATGTATGGCCTTCAACTGACAGAATCCTCCAACCAACAGAACTCTGTCAATTGAAGTCCACACATCCTAAAATTCCCAAGTTTGAAAAACACTGCTCTACACATAAACAAAAAGAATGATAAGACTACCCTTCAGATATTTTACATTTTTTAAAAAAGATAAGGACAACTCAGACAAGGATAAATCATGGTGACAGCAATAGAAGTTGACAGCTTGATACTAAGAAGTAGAAGTGTTTAAGAATCTGTTAACCTTTAAAAAAAAAAAAAGGTGATCCTTGAAAGAAAGTAAAGACTCTTGTTCAACAATGTATACAGCAATAGCACTTAGACTTACTCTATATACCACTTCATAGTGCTTTACAGTCCTCTTTAAGCAGTTTACAGAGTCAGCATATTGTGCCGAACAAACTGGGTCCTCATTTTACTGACTCCAAAAGTAAGGCTGAGTCAATCTTGAGCCTGGTGAGATTCAATCTGCTAGCAGCGGGTGATCAGAGATGTAGCCTGCAGTACTGCATTCTAACCACTGCACCACCATGGCTCATTGGATCAAACACTGGATATATAACACTGGATCAAAGGTTTTTGTTTCAGGCTATGCTAATTGCCAATTGAATATTACCTTGAACCATTGTATTGCCAAATGAGTTTCTTGAATTATTGTACCACCAAATGAGTAACATAGGTTTTTGTGGCTTCCTTTAATCTGTGAATTAACATCTAGATCTGAAGGAGAAAGAGAGAATTCTGATACAATTAAAATATTCACTGACTTTTCTATTTTTTTAAGCATCAACTTAAATTATCATTACTGTCTTTGCAATGAGTGGAAAATTGCAATACATCCTATGTACTTAATGTTTGGTTTGTTAATATTGTCCCTCAAGAAAAGGAACTGTTAGGAAATCCTATGATATCTCATGGCTGGGATTTACTGTATTTTTCGGAGTATAAGATGCACCCCTTTCTTCCCTAAAAGAAGTTGAAACTTCAGGTGCATCTTATACTCTGAATGTAGCTTTTTTTTAAGCTTTTTTTTTTAGCCCTAACTAGGTACTAACAATCTTCCCAGCTCTTACCTTGCAGGTTCTTTCATTGTTACTTTTTGCAAAGAATATTTTCCAAACCCTAAGTCTTTGTAGGGTTTTTTCATTGCTCTAACTTGTTCCAAATATTTCTTTCCAGCCCTAACCAGGTGCTCATGATGTTCCCAGCTCTTACCCGCTTGCAAGCTCTTTCATTGTTACCCTCTGCAAAGAATGTTTTTCAAACACTAAGTATTTGTAATTATTTTCCATTGCTCTAACTTGCTCCAAGTGTTTTTTTCCAGCCCTAACCAGGTGGTAATGGTTTTCCCAGCTCTTACTGGCTTGCAAGCTCTTTCATTGTTTTTTTAAACCCTGCTGTTCTGTTCATGGAATGGTTACACTTCTACTGCCCCTCTCCCCGTCTGTGTGCAATTTTGTTCATTTTTATCTAGATTAGGCTGCCAGTTTCTACTTTTTGTAAAACTTTTTGCATTGGATTAATAGTTTGAACATTCCTGATCACAACCAAATGAAAAATGAAATGAAATGAAAATAATAATAAGTGCATACAGCCAGGGGGGGAGGCCCTTTTCTGAGCAAACTAAACAACTAAACATTATTTTTTTTCATTTCATTTTAAATTTATTTATTTATTTATGATCAAGCATTTTTAAACTAGTAATCCAATGCAAAATGTTTTCAAAAAAGTTGGAACTGGCAGCATAATCTAGATAAAAATGAACAAAATTGCATACAGATGGGGGAGGCTTTTCTGAGCAAAATAAACAAATAAACATTAATTTTTTCATTTCGTTTTTCATTTGGTTGTGATCAGCACTGTTCAAATTAGTAAACCAATGCAAAAAGTTTTCTTTTTTAAAAAAAAGTAGCTAAAATCAACCTTTTTTAGTCTGGGTCAAATACACCCGGGAACAGTACAAGTGTGACCTTTTTTGCCCAGCAAAAACTAAGCACCCCCACAAAAAATACTCATTGAAAGAACCACTCAAATGGTGCAAAGTCGTGTAATTTCAAGTTTCAGATATGCAGGGAAAATTTTTTACAGGGTCTCAAACTTTGTTTCGGGTCAGATACGACCTAAACAGAACAGCAGGGTTTAGCCCTAACCAGGGGATAAAATAATGTGCTAAAGCTGACCAGACTAAGGATGTTAGCTAGATGAATATCTAGTAAGCAGATTCTTTTCCCTATTTTCTGCCCAAAAACTAAGGTACGTCTTATATTCTGGTGTGTCTTATACTTTGAAAAAAATGGTGTCTATTTTATCCATTCATTTCTTCCCCAAAGTTTTCTGGCCAATTCACTACTTACAAAAATTAAAACAAAGCCCAACAACCCTTTATAAAGATAAATAAAAAAGTGAATGAATGCATTAAAGAAGCATTCATTTAATGCATTAATACATTAAATATCCTGGTTTCCAAATAGAAAATTAAGCGCAGGCGAATCATAGAAAAGAACCTAGATAGCGTGGCCTCCCTTGACAAGCAGTTCTCAAAATCCAAGGAACATGTAGTAATTTTGTCTAGAACATGGGTTCAAACTCACAGCCTCACATTGCCATTATGTGATATTTGGTGACGTTTTCCCCATTTGCGGAGCTAGGGTGGGTATGGCTTGCTTGTGTAACATCTGACACATAGGACACCAGTTTGATATCAGTGGTCTAGAAGATGACCTTCACCTCCCATCATGAAACTCCTTTTGGAAAGAAACCTTATAAATGCTTGGTGTGTGGAGTGATTTTTCCTGTGAGGTCTAAGCTTAAATATCATGAAAGAATTCAAGCACTGAAGAAATCATACAGGTGTTTGCAATGGGAGAAGAGTTTTAATGGACCTCAACTCTCAATAAATATCAAAGATTCACCCAGTGCAGAAAACTTATCAATAGGAAGAAAAATATTGTACTGGAAAATCTCAGTTGGTATCCCTGCCAATTTTCTTCAGCTGATGCTTATTATTTCTAAGACAGGAAACCTTTATGATAGGTGCTTTTTAATATGTGCATATTATACTTGCTCAGCAAAACACATGATCATCAAACATTTGTATAACAGAACATAAATTATGTTTATGATGAAGTGGACAAGGCCATTGGAGCTGTGAGTTCCGCCACCTGTTTGCTGGATCCGTGTCTCTCTTGACTGGTTTCAGCCAGCAGAGAGGTGACACTGAGCTGGGTCAAAGAGATTGTATCCTTCTGCGCCGGCTGGAGGGGTTGGGAGTGGGAGGCACTGTTCTGCAGTGGTTCTCCTCCTACCTCTCTGGCCGGTCACAGTCTGTGATAGTGGGGGGCAGAGGTTGACCTCGAGGCTTCCCCCTTGTGGGGTGCCTCAGGTTGTCAGTCCTCTCCCCCCTGCTATTTAATATCTACATGAAACCACTGGGGGAGATCATCCAAGGGCATGGGGCATGTCCAGTCGGTGAAGCAGTGGAAGTGATGTGCTGGTGCCTGGAGGCTGTGAGGGTCTAGATGGGTGTCAACAGGCTCAAACTCAACCCTGACAAGATGGAGTGGCTATGGGCTTTGCCTCCCAAGGACAATTCCATCTGCCTGTCCATCACCCGGGGGAGGGAATTGACCCCCTCAGAGAAAGTTCACAACTTGGGCATCCTCCTTGATCCACAGCTAACATTAGAGCACCATATTTAAGCGAGGAGGGCATTTGCCCAGGTTCGCCTGGTGCACCCTATTTGGACCGGGAGTCACTGCTCACAGTCACTCATGCCCTCATCACCTCAATGTTCGACTACTGCAACGCTCTCTACTTGAGGCTACCTTTGAAGAACGTTCGGAAACTTCAGATGCAAAATGCAGCTGTGAGAGCAATCATGGGCTTACCTAGGTATGCCCATGTTACACCAACACTCTGCAGTCTGCACTGGCTGCCGATCAGTTTCTGATCACAATTCAAAGTGTTGGTTATGACCTATAAAGCCCTACATGGCATCGGACCAGAATATCTCTGAGACTGCCTCCTGCCGCACGAATCCCAGTGGCCGATTAGGTCCCACAGAGTTGGCCTTCTCCGGGTCCCGTCAACCAAACAATGTCAGCTGGCGGGACCCAGGGAAGAGCCTTCTCTGTGGTGGCCCCGGCCTTCTGGAATCAACTCCCTCCAGAGATTCAAAGAGCCCCCACCCTCCTCACCTTCCGTAAAATGCTGAAGACTCACCTTTGTCACCAGGCATGGGGATAATTACCATCTTTCCCCTTTTTTATTATGACTAGGTTGAATGTGCATGGCTGCATAGTTAGGGGTTTTTATTATGTTATTAATGCCTTTTAAATGGATTTAATTTTTTATTATTATTAGATTTGTAATATATTGTATTACTGTTTTGCTGTGAGCCGCCCCAAGTCTTTGGAGGGGGGCGGCATACAAATCTAATAAACTATAAAATATAACTAAACTATATCAAGCTAAAAGAATGGCCAATGTGGGGGGGGCAGTTTTTTTCAAGTTATATAAATTATATTATAAAACTCTTTGAGTAATTTCATAACTTTTTGTGTCTGTTAAACAAAAATCCAATTTTATTTTTAATTGATTTTATTGTTAGTTTATGTATTATAAGCTTTTTGTAAAAAAAAATCCCAAGTATTTTAAACTATTTTTTAATTTAAAAGTTTTCATCAAGAAAAATTAAAAACGTACAGTAGTCAAGATAATACAAGCAATTTATATTTTTTTTAAAGGCACAAAATTCCCTGGAGTCTCTTTTGGTTCTGTAATTTAAGATTGTTAAACAAACATATTAGTGGCACTTAGGAGATGACAGGATCTTAATTTAATAGGGAGAAGTAGTTTGAAGTTGCCATAATGTGGAAAAAATATTAGTAGTAAATGATTGTTTGCCACAGACAGAAATATATAGCCGTTGCTTGTGGTCTATAAGTTCTTCATAAGTTTTTGAAGAAGACACGTCAAGAGTGCATAAATAAATTTAACCTTATTTTTTCCATGTTTGAAATTGAAGAATGTGAAGAATGAAAGAAAGGGAAAAAGTTATAGAAAAATGATTTGGACTTATTCCAGGAAATGATGCATCCCAAACTGACTCATTACTTTGATAGCCTCCACTTTTACTGTTGCATAGCCAATAGGACTATGTCCTCTCAGGCTTGAAAGCATGTTTTTCTTCACCAGCCTGGGCATTAGCCAGAAAGCAATCAAAGTGGATGCGTTGAGCCAGTGGAGTGAGATTTCACAATTTCAGGAAGAGAACCTATTTTGGTGCTCCAGTGGTAAACAAATAAACAAAACTGCAGCTAACAGTGTGCTTTTCGCCTAGAGATAAAGCAGTATAAAAACATACTCTCTGGCAGGAATTCCCTATATAATATTTGGAGAAAGGCAGCCACTTATTGGATATAGTCATCAATCCTGAAGTGGTCAGCCAAGAGTATCAGGAAGGAAAGTTTGGCTAGGTTCTTGGAGTGGACAGCTTCACATTATGACCAAATGGATGTTTCCTGTGTTCATTCTGTCATTCATTGTTATAAGACTTCCCAAATCACTCTCTGTAATAGTGAAATATGTAGTGTATATGATCCTCTTGTTCTCCAACAAAATCTGCCATACAATCTGTCAGGTCATGAAGCTATGCAAAATGATTTGGCAAGTCACTGCAGTTCTGTTTTGTGGTAAGTTTCAGGATAAAAATGAAGATGGAAATCTGTAAGAGAAGACAATGTTTCATTGAAGATTTCCCAAGGGTGGAAAATGTGGTTATTCCTACTCAGAGAAGAAATATACATCTTATAGATAATTTGGGTAAACTTGTAATAGTATACAGTGGTCCCTCGACTTGCGCGTTCTCGATTAGCGCGAAACGCTGCAACGCGGTTTTTCAAAAAATATTATTTAAAAAAATAAAATATTAAAAAATAATTTTTTTTTTATTCTGTTCCCTGAATGGAGACCACCGGCCGCTCAATCGGGCCGGCAGGGAACAGAATGGAGCCTTCCGCGGCGGGGCTGGTAAGGGGGGGAGCCGAGGGGGGAGCCGAGCCCAGCCCCGTGGCATTCGCTTTCCTCCCGCCGGCAGCCGACTGATCGTGGGCTCCTTTGCAACCTCGGAGAGCTTCCTGGTTTTCGTGAGCTTTCATGCCCCGGAAGCTCTCCGAGGTTGCGAAGGAGCCCACAATCAGTCTCGGCTGCGGGTGGGAGGAAGGCGAATCCCCCGTGGGCTCCGTTACATCTTCCGCTGCCAGCCAGGCCATGCTGGCGGCAGCGGAACAATCGCTGGCTGTCAACTTTTCTTTTTAAAACTGGGCAGGAGCTGACTTGCCTCCCCAGTGCTAAAAAGAAAAGTTGACAGCCAGCGCCACGCCTGGCTCGACTTCCCTGGCTGCTTGGCCGGGGAGGCTCGGCCGAAAGCGGCTGGAGCGGCAGAGCCGAGCACGCCTTCCGCCCGGGAAGTCCTGCCCCTTCATCCCCACCCCTTGCCCCTGTGGTCAGCGGGGATGAAAGGGCAGGACTCCCTGGGTGGAAGGCGTGCTCGGCTCTGCCGCTCCAGCCGCTTTCGGCCGAGCCTCCCCGGCCAAGCAGCCAGGGAAGTCGAGCCAGGCGTGGCGGCGGCAGCGCTGCTTCTCCAGTCGCCCGGTCCTCTCCTGCCTCCTGCGCCGATGTTCCCCGCTGCGACGGAAGGCAGTCGCTTGGCTAGGGAGGCTCGGCCGAAAGCGGCTGGAGCGGCAGAGCCGAGCACGCCTTCCACCCAGGGAGTCCTGCCCTTTCATCCCCGCCGACCACAGGGGCGAGGGGTGGGGATGAAGGGGCAGGACTTCCCGGGCGGAAGGCGTGCTCGGCTCTGCCGCTCCAGCCCCTTTCGGCCGAGCCTCCCTAGCCAAGCGACTGCCTTCCGTCGCAGCGGGGAACATCGGCGCAGGAGGCAGGAGAGGACCGGGCGACCGGAGAAGCAGCGCTGCCGCCGCCACGCCTGGCTCGACTTCCCTGGCTGCTTGGCCGGGGAGGCTCGGCCGAAAGAGGCTGGAGCGGCAGAGCCGAGCATGCCTTCCGCCCGGGAAGTCCTGCCCCTTCATCCCCACCCCTCGCCCCTGTGGCCGGCTCATCCAGGGGGGCGTGTGTGGACTGGCAAGCGGCAAGCGGGAAGACCAAGGGAAGGTTCCTTCAGCCGCCCAACACCTGATCCGCTCCGCAGCGCGGCAGCAGCGAGGAGCCGAAGATGGGGTTTCCCCTTTTCCTTTACCCCATCTTCGGCTCCTCGCTGCTTCCGTGCTGCGGAGCAGATCAGCTGTTGGGCGGCTGAAGGAATCTTCCCTTGGTCTTCCCCGCCGCCCACATGCAAACTCCACCATCTGCGCATGTGCGGCCATGAAAAAAATGGCGCACATGCGCAGATGGTGGTTTTACTTCCGCATCCAATATAACGCGGAAATTGGTTAGCGCGGGAGGTCTTGGAACGTAAACCCCGCGCTAACCGAGAGATCACTGTACCTGGATCTGTTTTATCTGTTGAAATAGCAGCAACACTGGACATGGTAGGAAGCTAAAATGCTGTAAATGTAAACAATATTTGACATAATCTTGCCCTGCCTTGCCTTGCTTCACCTTACCTCACTCCGATGACTTTTGATCACAAACAACTGTTTTGCTATGAACTTCTTTCATCTGATCTGCAGAGCTTCCAGACACTGTATCAAGACATTTTATGAGTCTCTTGACTTACACAACTCATATAGCTTTGAGGATACAGTAGGTAATATGTACATTGAAGAAAGAATTTTGATCATATTACCACATGTGGTGGAGTTGTGACAAAGTTAAAAGATACTGGGGGAAAATCCAAACATGTTTAGAAGAAATATTAGAGAAAAAAATAGAAAAGAAACCTGAACTAATCCTTCATAAAATGACAGCAGCGAGAATAGTGCTTGCACAACGCTGGAAAAACATAAATTTGCCTATTGAGGAAGATTTAATTGAAAAAATCAGAATGTGTGCAGAAATGGATAGTGTTAACTAAAGAAATAAAAATATATATGAGCAAGAGTATACTAACTGTTGGTTTAGGTTTTATCCCAGCAGACAATTAGGTCCCACAGAGTTGGCCTTCTCCAAGTCCTGTTGACTAAACAATGTCGTCTGGTGGGACCCTGGGGAAAAGTCTTCTCTGTGGTGGCCCTGGCCCTCTGGAACCAACTCTCCCCAGAGATTAGGACTGTTCCCACCATCCTTGCCTTTCGTAAGTTATTAAAAACTCATCTTTGCTGCCAGGCATGGGGAAACTAACACACACCCCAATTGTCAAGGTTGGTGTATGGTTTGATTGGGTTGTGTGATTATTTTATTTTATTATAAAGGTTTTAAATTGTATTTTTAAAATTAGATTTGTACACCGTTCATGTTGTTGTGAGCCGCCCCGAATCCTCAGAGAGGGGCAGCATACAAATCTAATAAATAATAATAATAATAATAATAATAATAATAATAATAATAATAATAATATCTTATTCTGGTATATCTTTTGGTTTCCCTTTTGTGACCAATTCTCTGACATTTACTTCCCATATTATCTAGAATTTAATAACTCTCTGATTTTACTTTTTTTTACTTTTTTCCATCCGATGATGATGATGATGATGATGATGATTATTATTATTATTATTATTATTAGATGAAAAAAAGTAAAAAAAGTAAAATCAGAGAATTATTAAATGCTAGATAATATGGGAAGTAAATGTCAGAGAATTGGTCACAGAAGGAAAACCAAAAGATATACCAGAATAAGATCTTTGTCAAAACTTGATGTATATGTGTAAATATAATCCATGTACAGTAATAGTAAATAAGCACCATTTACTTTATACTACAGACATGTCACAAATTGTCCAACTTTTATTTTAATGTTTTCTTCTTTTTCTGTGTGAGTTTTATTGTTTGTATTATGTGTGTTTAAATAGTTTATTTTTAATTTTAAAAAATTGAAGAAACAATGTATTTACAGTATTATGCAACAGCAATAATAAAACAAGTAATAAACTGTGAGACAAGCATGTATCTGAATTCCAAAGTGATCTTTGTGAAATTACCTATATATAATTGTTAATTGCTTTTTTATATTGGATATGAAGATATTCCTTCGAGTTGAGCATAAGTTGATTTTGTTTTGTATAATGAAACTTTTATTTTCCCCTGATAGTAGTCTGTTGGAAGAAACTGACTGTTATTCTTCTGACAATGTATAAAATATGTCTTTGATCAAAGAATGGATAGCAAACCATTGCTGCTGTGTATATGCTTTCAGTAATTTATATTATTTTTCTCTTTTATTAAAAATTCCTCAGTTTAATTCATCTGCATATATTCTTCTTCTTACTGAAATTAAACTTGTTTTTATTAAGTAAGAACACTGATACACTGCTACAACAATATTTGTCACTGGATTATTATCAGTGCAAATTAAAAACAAAAATAGAAACAATTTAAGCAAACAAATTAAAGCATAAATTATACCAGAGTGTGAAGTTCATTTCTACTTTTAAGCACATTTCTTCAAAACAAAGTCATGTTGCACCTTTGGAGTTTCTATGTATTTAAAAAAAATATCTAATCTGATCATAATATTTTAGAATATTTCTAAACGTTTCAAGGACAGGATATGCATCCTGAACACATCTGTGTGCCATACCATACCATACCATACCATACCATACCATACCACAATTGACTAGTAACCATTAATCATTTATTGGGAGTTGGAGATCTTGAGGGGCAGATGTGGCCAAAATTTTGCTTGAAATCTCAGTGCTGTCAATCACTTAAATTAGACAAATGAAAATATATGTGTACAGACTTTAAATAAGAGCCAATGTGGTATAATGGGTTGAAGCAGTGGTGAAATCCATTTTTTTTTAACCACCAGTTCTGTGGGTGTGGCTTGGTGGGCATGGCAGGGGAAGGATACTGCAAAATATCCATTCCCACCACTCTCCAGGAGAAGGATGTTGCCAGATATGATATTAGCTGCTTATCCAAACTACTCAAAATTTCTGCTAAAGCCGTGGCAATAAAAAAAATAAAAAAAATAAACTTTATTTATAATACACAAAACATAAACAACAAAACACAAAAGACATTAAAAGAAAAGTTGGACAATTTGTGACGTGCCTGTAATACAACAGTGCTCTTCAAATTTTCTAGCATTTATTAACTCTCTGTTTTTGTTTTTTCCTATTTTTCCATCCAATCACAGAACCAATCCAACAGTTACTATACTCTAGCTCATCTATATTTTTTAATTCTTTCATTAAGCTATCCATTTCTGCACACACTGTTATTTTTTCGATTATATCTTCCTCATTTTTCCAATATTGTGCAAGTACTATTCCCACTTCTGGCAAATTCTACATGAGTTTGATACTTAAATATGCTGGGTTGCTACCAGGAATTATACTCTTGATGGTTTGTAAATCATCCAGAATGGTGTAGAACAAGGATGTCAAATTTGCATCATCATGGCATCGTCACATGATGTATCACAACTTTTTCTCCCTTTCGCTAAAAGGGGCATGGGCATGGCCAGCGCATAACGCAATGGGCTGCAAGTTTGACATATTTGTGATGCCTAGCAATCTACTTTCTACAAGTCTGGCAAAGGATAAATCTGGGATAGATTTCTGACTTCTTCGAAGAGCCTCTCTAATGATGTACAGATAATCCAACTAGTCTCAGGTCACCTTGAAAACAAACTGTTTCATATCTTTTTTCTGGTTAAAAAAATTCACTGGTATATTCTCATTATCATATTAAAAAAACCAAACCATTTCAGAAGTGCATGTTGTGATCCAGCTGTTGATTATAAATTTTCTGATCCATAATTATATGAAAGAATGGTAATGCACTGGATCTCTTCACATTTTCATTCGGGGGTTGGAACCAAATGTTCTCGCCAAGGCTGAGACTACATGAATGCCTGCATCTTCCTTTACACAGGGATTAAACCCTATTGCCCCATCTTTCTAGACAGTGGAACTAATTGGTTCTGTACATATGGAACAATAAAGAGTGTGACAACATTCTTTACCCAAAATGACCTTTCAGTGGCCTGGATGAAAAAAAGAACTTCCAATTTTCTTTGCAACAATGACAAATAGTCATTACCCTCTCCAGCCATATTGCACACAATATTTCCCTTCTTCACATAAACAACCATAATTATCTTAATGTAGCAAAAGTAATCACAGGCATTCATAACATACTTCTGATTTCTATTTCCAAACCATAGAAAATACAGGGGGGGATTTTCATTGCCATATTCCAAAATGTCCCATCAGTCTTTGGCACTTGCAATTTGACCCAGAGTTCATTTCCTTGGCTCATCTGGCTCCTTCTGTAATTAGAATGGTTGCTTACTGAATCTAATCTTTCTCTCCCTTCCTTTCTCCATTATAGCAATAGCATTAGCATTAGCAATAGCACTTAGACCTATATACTGCTTCACAGTGCTTCACAGCCTGCTATAAGCAGTTTACAATGGGTAAACATATTTTCCCCAGCAATCATTTTACCAATCTTGGAAGGATCTGCACTGTAACCACTGCACCACCAAGGATCTATTATACATTATACACAAAGGTCAAAATATCCTTCCGTCTTTCCTCCCTCCCTCCCTCCCTTCCTTTCTTTCCCATCATTATAATGAATCAGACAAAAAAGACAGATCCCTACCTATTGTGTATTCCAATTTTTCCTGATGCATTTATTACTTTGGGTAATTCCAGAATTTTAAAGTGTTTTTGAAGTTATTTAAATGTGCCAGTTTCTTTGTTGTATGCAACATTATAGTGATAGGATCCATTGTGATTCATTCTCTCAGTTCTTGAATGGAATGATAGTAAGAGATGACAGACATATACCATGCAGTGAAAAATAATGCCAGTTTTGCTTCATAAATCATCCATAATACTCTTATTAAAATAAAAATAACCAAAACTGTATTTTAGTTGTTTCTTTTAGGGGTCACCATGCTAAAACTAAGAATATATATAGAAAGTAGTTTTTCCATGTATATTCCTAAATAAAGAAATGAAAATTCCTTATCTTTTTGGGGGGGCAAATTGAGATAATAGGCCTCTTGCCATAGCCCATATTAGATTGACTTAATGATTATTCCAATTACAATTGATTCTTGTAGCTTTCATGGTCCTTCCTTCCTTCCTTCCTTCCTTCCTTTCTTTCTTTGTTTTTTTTCTTTCTTTCTTGCCATTGTTTACAACATACCACACAGTTTAGGCTAGTGCTACACAGAGAATTAAATAACCAGACCCATCTTGTGTATGTAATAGCATAATCCAAAGTGCCCTTTTCCCTTAGAATTTGCTTTTTGACCAATTCCAGTAATCCTAACAATGAAGTGTAGCTTTCTCTGGAAATTACAGGCTCCCCACATTTTTTTAATGTTTTGCTTTTATTACACTGTAAGTGGCCCACAGTTGCTGTAACTTCAAGATGGGTGGCATATAAATTTAAATCAATCAATATAGTATTGGTGACCTAATGTCTGAAAATTGCACTCTACATGCAGCTACCCTAGAAGACTGTTCGGATACTTCAGATAGTTCAGAATGCAGCTGCACGAGCCATCATGGGTGTATCTCGGTTAACCCATAAAACACCAATGTGACCAGAGGCTACCAATTAGTCTCTGGTCACAATTCAAGGTCTGGTTATTACCTATAGAGCCCTACATGGCTTAGGGCCAGACTATTTACAGGACCATTTCCTTCTGCATAGCTCCCAGAGGCAATAAGATCTCACAGGGTTGACCTTCTCTGAGTCCCGTTGACTAAGCAATGCAGGTTGGCGGGACTGCAGGGGAGGGCCTTCTCTGTGGCTGTGCCACCACTATGGAACCAACTCCCTGAGATATCCATAGTGGTCCCACCCTGCTGACCTTCCAAAAGGCTATGAAGACCTAGCTTTGTCAGCAGGCCTGGGGGACGTGAATATTACACCTGTCACGGCTGAACAATGTATGAGTAGTATGCATGCATGGACTGTTGTCTTGTAGGTTTTATAATGGGATTTTATTATCTTAATAAAAGACCAAATGGTCTTTGTTGGCTAGGCGTTTGGTTCTGGAGATGAGGGTCTTAGCTATGGAATTGATCTGTGCCTCATGCCAGGTGTATGGGAGGCACGTGCTCCTCCTCATCAACTCAGAGTCCCACTTAAGAAGAGGTACCAGTGTGTGTATGTATGTATGTATGTGTATATGTATATATGTGTATATGTGTGTACATATATATATGCATATATTTATATATGTGTATATGTATATGTTTGTGTGTGTGTATTGTTGTAAACTGCTCTGGGTCCCATTGGCAGTGGGTGGCATAGAAGTCGAATTAATAAATAAATAATAAAGAAAGAAAATGAAGCACTTTGATCACCTGTTTTTTATATTTTTAGTGGTGGGGGGAAAATGCCCTTAGTAAGCTTGTAACTCCTACTCAAATTTCTCAGTAAAAGTTATGTAAATTTTACTCCTGCAGAGAGATGACATTCAGATTGTTTCTCCATAGCTGGTATCTTTCATTACACAAATGTAACATCTCTGAGGCTATTTGGACAGGAGTGCTCTTTATTGATTGCCAGAACCATCAAAGTTATAGGACTCATCCAGTGTTATAGTCATCTGGAGGAATCCATAGAATTATTCCCCTTATAGTGTTGAAAAAGCAATGTAGCCATCCACTGATCAATAGTGTGCTGGTACACTATTGTTTTGTCATGAAAATATTTACAAAATAGATATGCTCTTTTCTGTTAAATTGCTACAGTTCAAAATATGCCCTAGAAACATTTCCAAAGGTTTCAGGTTATATTCCCCAAGTCACATTTCTCTCACTCCTTCAACAAGACCTTTGCTTAAAAATAAAACAAACCAAACACATCAAGAAAACAGCCCTGAAGAATCTAATAGATTTGTATTCTAAGAACAGCTGTGGGTCATTCCCCCCCTTGCAAAAAAAGAAAAAGAAAGCTTAGGGGCATTCATTTTGCTCTGGCAATGTATTTCAGAATGGTATTGAAAGAATTCCAGTTAGACCTGATTGTAAAAAAAAAATGTGATTGTTTAAAAATGTGAACTAATTGATTTTACAGTGGTCATTAGATGTATTCATGCACTGTAGGTCCCAGTGAGGCACTGGTTGCATAAGGTAGGTAATAATTATGCCATTGTTATTTTAATTTTTTTAAAAAAAATTACAAAAATTTTAAAAACTGCAATTTTTTTTTTAAAAAATGAAAAACATTATTAAAAGGGAAAAGAAAAACAACAGTCTATTAATCTCCGGGCACAATTCAAGGTGTTAGTTATTACCTATAAAGCCCTATGTGGCTTAGGGCCAGATTATTTATGGGACTGTGTCCTGCCACATACCTCCCAGAGACCAATTAGAGCACACAGAGTTGGCCTCCTCCAGGTCCCATCAACCAAGCAATGTACAGTGGTGGGACCTTGAGGGAGAGCCTTCTCTGTTGCTACCCCGGCTCTTTGGAATCAACTCCCACTCGATGTCTGCACTGCTCCCACCCTGCTGGTTTTTCGTAAGGCCACGAAGACCTGGCTTTGCCGGCAGACCTGGGGACCCTAAATTAACACCAACTGACCACCTGTATGAATATGACTCTGCATGAATGGTATGAACATGTGTTGTTGAGTCACTGTTATGTTTGGTTATGAATTTTAATTAAGTTTTTAGATTACATGACTTCTTTATTATTATTATTATTATTATTATTATTATTATTATTATTATTATTTGTAATTCTATATGGTAATTTTATATTGCTGTAAGCTGCCCTGAGTCCTTCGGGATTGGGCGGCATAGAACTCAAATTAAATAAATAAATAAAAATAAATAAATAAATAAACAAGAAAGAAGAAAGAAATGCCTAAATATTCCAATCTTGTTTGAAACAGTAACAAACAGTAATTACCATCTCAACCTTCCTAAGTTGCATATAATATTTGCCATCTCCTCATGCACAATCTTTTTCAATCAATAAATGAAATCAGCAATACATTTTTATTTATTTTCAGAAAAAAATGTTTAAAAGGTTTCTAGTCTTTTAGGTAGATGTTCAAGGTGTTCTGCTTTGGGCCTAAATCTGATCGGAAGAAAGAACCAACCACTGGCTTGAGGTTTAAATCAGAAACAAGAGTATATTTAGAAATGATTTTGCTGGAGAGACGGAGTAACGACACGGACACCAGAGCTGGATTTAAAATTGGGTCATTTTTATTAACATAAATTTGCATAATTTATTCAAATACTTTTGCATAAATTAGCATAAACAACTATGACCCGGAACTGGACCTGCAGGGTCAAACAAATACTTCCGGGGCGGAAATGACGTATGCCAGCAAACATTCCTGGGCAACTCATGGGCGTATCTCGATGCAAGGTCCAGGTGAGGGCCAGGCCGTCACCTGTGACCTTTTCTGCCATGCTGTGCATGAGGGGGGTCCCACCGGCTAACCCGAATCGGGGAATTAAAGGTGTAGGACCCAAAGACAGGTTCCCCCCAGCTGCTCAGGCAGAAACTCCCTCCATGAGCTTGCGGAGAACCTGTCAATCATCCCCAAAGATGCCCAAGGGAGAACGCGCGGTTGCTAAACCACCCAATTTTCCGCCCCTAACCTGCCTACCCAAATGACCAAAGGTAAGCCAATTAACCTAATTAATGCAAGCACCCCCTAACCGCACATCCATCACCCCAGTGTGGAATGGGCGAAAAAACAGCTCAGCTAAGAGGCAGAACTGCAAAAAATTCCCATTCGGCCCCCTAAGGGCGACCCCGAAGCACACTGTAAAATAGTGGAGGGCGGGCGGGTGTCTGCTCAGTAGCTCGGTCCGGGCGAAAAGGAAGAGCCCCGGGCCTGCTCGCCCTTATATAGGGCAAGCAGGCCCCGCCCGGACCAATCAGGGCCTTGGCCAATCAGGCCCTGATCTCCCGAGCGAAGTCTCGCATCGCGAGACTTCGCCCGGGATCCAAAATGGCGGCCGCCATGAGGGACCGTGTCTCCCGGTCCCTCCAGCAAAGCCTGCCTGCCGGGTAAGTCCGGCGCTGCCCTTGCTGGAGAGACGGAGTAACGACACGGACACCAGAGCTGGATTTAAAATTGGGTCATTTTTATTAACATAAATTTGCATAATTTATTCAAATACTTTTGCATAAATTAGCATAAACAACTATGACCCGGAACTGGACCTGCAGGGTCAAACAAATACTTCCGGGGCGGAAATGACGTATGCCAGCAAACATTCCTGGGCAACTCATGGGCGTATCTCGATGCAAGGTCCAGGTGAGGGCCAGGCCGTCACCTGTGACCTTTTCTGCCATGCTGTGCATGAGGGGGGTCCCACCGGCTAACCCGAATCGGGGAATTAAAGGTGTAGGACCCAAAGACAGGTTCCCCCCAGCTGCTCAGGCAGAAACTCCCTCCATGAGCTTGCGGAGAACCTGTCAATCATCCCCAAAGATGCCCAAGGGAGAACGCGCGGTTGCTAAACCACCCAATTTTCCGCCCCTAACCTGCCACAGGAGCGGGGGTCAGATCTCTATCTTGGCCCCCCGACTCCCCCCTCTAGCTGCGCCAGCTCACGCAGAGACCGCTGCAGGTCCTGTAAGAAGATGGCGTTCCCCTGGTCAGACAGGTGAACGCCATCATCACGGTAGAGCCATGGCTTATCTATTGATATAAGGGGATGAGGTACTACCACTCCACCCAATTCTCTAACCGTTTTACCCATGGCCCTATTCACCCGCCGCCTAGCCCGGTGAATGGCCCTAAGAGAAGAGGCATCCCTCCACACAAGCCTAGGTAATATTTCTGACCACACCACTTGCGTGGTGGGCCAGACCTCACGAAGCCTTCGCAGGTCTTCGCGTGCCTGGATGAGCAGCGCCAGGCCTCCCAGTATGCACAGGTCATTGCCACCTAAGTGCAATACCAGCCACCTGGGTGCGGCCACAGGACGCTGCCCACCCAGACCCCTTTGGGCGCGACTCCAGGAGCCGCCCCCCATATTGCCGGGCGCAGCCACCAAAAGCTGACCGCCCAGCCACACCGGTAGGAGACCCTCCCACCGCATACCTCTCCGGCCCATCCAGGCAACCCTGACCCACCGCCCCAGGGACGGCTGGGTCCCGACAGCGCTCCTGGCCGCCAGGCGGCCGGCCCAGCAAATCATGCTGTGGCCACACAGCAGCGCTGTCGGTGTCACGTCAGCCTGGGGACCTGCAAGAGGAAACACACGCAGAGAGGTCACCTAGCCTAAGCCCTGCCTAGGATCCTCAGCGGGCCTAACATAACCCAAATATGCCGCTGACCGCCAGCGGCCGATCACCCGAATCCAGTGGGCCGGGAAACCAGAAAGTGCCGTGCTAGTGGCGGCGCCGATACGGAACGAACGCGTTCCATAACCGGCGGGATCCGTGCCCACCTGGGCCATTGCCCTGGGTACTAACGCACAAAAGTATAAACGGGTCAGAAGGGGTACCGTCCCAATGCCTAGACGGGTACCCCAGACCTGATCCCCGCAGAAAACACCAAAGCTGTAGGGCGGCCACCGTACACACCAATTGGTCGGCGGCCGCACTAAGGTAGATGGTAACCCCTCTGCGTAGCTGATCTGGCTTAGACCGCCTTACCACAAGGGACCCCCCCCTTGTCTAACGGCCAGATCAGCGTGCTGGAAGGCACGGAGCGAATTGCCAGCCTGAGATGAGGCCAGGCCTCGCAGACCCCAAGGGCCCCAAGCATGACACCAGTCGCTGCCCCAAAAAGACGGGCCTCTTACAATGAGGAACACAGACTGCCAAAAACCACATTGATTAAAGACAGCTGCTCCACCGTCAGAGCCTGACGAGTGTCACCAGGGCCCCCCGCTCGCTCCCCATACAGCCCTCCAGCACCTGCCGGATGCAAAGTCACCCGAAACAAGCAGCAAACCCCCCGCCTTGGACAGAAAGGCGGGGCCGGCTAACCAGGACCGGAGCGTCCTAACTGACAGGCCACGCAGCCCAAGCTGGACGCAGAACCCGGCCAGGCGCTATACAGGGACGGGCCAGCTAAGCTGGTAACCCCCGCCCTGCCTGAAATCCCCAAACTCCTTACCCGCACGCTGGTATGCCCCAAGGGTGCCGGGCGTTACAGACAAGGGGATTGCCCGGGATGCCGCGACTCTCCACCACTCTGGATCCCTCCCAGACTCCAGAGGTGGCTGGGGAACACTTCTGGCAATTCTCGGGCCCACGGGGCCAGGGTCCGAAACCTGGACAACTGACCACGGGACAAGGCGTCAGCAACCCCGTTATCTAACCCGGGGACATGCTTAGCCAAAAACAATGCGTTTAGAGACAAGGACCTGTGCACAAAATGGCGGACAAGCCGCATGACCCTGTCGCTCTTTGAGGACAGGGCATTCACCACATGGACAACCGCTAGGTTGTCACACCAAAAGTGCACAGTCTTGTCCCTAAACTGCTCCCCCCAAAGCTCTAAGGCCACTATCAAGGGGAAGAGCTCCAGGAACGTAAGGTCCTTAACCAACGAAGAGGCACTCCATTCCGGAGGCCATGCCGACCAGCACCACTGGTCACCTAACACTACCCCGAAACCACAAGTCCCCGCGGCGTCAGAGCAGAGCTGCAACTCAGCTTCCAACAGAAGCTCGTGCCTCCAGAAAGACAACCCGTTAAATCTATCCAAAAAATCCCGCCACACGCCGAGGTCAGCCCTGACCCCAGCGCAAAGGCGGGTACGATGATGGGGCAAACGGAGCCCCTTCATCGCATCATACAACCTCCTGGAAAAAGCCCTTCCAGGAACAACTACCCGACAGGCAAAATTAAGAATGCCTGCCAGTTCCTGAAGCTGCCGTAGGGTCACCTTCCGGCAGCCCAGGACCTCATCAAGCTTCCGCTTAATCTTTACCAACTTCTCTAGGGGCAATCTGGAAGATTGCTCCTCTGAGTCCAATTCAATACCCAGAAAGGTAATCCTGGTGGCGGGGCCTTCGGTCTTCTCAGAGGCTAAAGGCACCCCTAATTGAGCACAAAGGGCTTCGAAGCCCCGCATCAAAGCAAAACATTGCTCTGAATGCGCAGGCCCCGCCAACAGGAAATCATCAAGGTAGTGAACGACCGTACCCAGGCCACTTTGCCTCCTGAGCGCCCACTCCAAGAAGGTGCTAAAACTCTCGAAAAGAGAGCACGAGACAGAGCACCCCATGGGCAAAGCTCTGTCCACGTAATAGCCCCCCTCGAAATGGAAGCCCAACAGCTCAAAGTCGTCTGGGTGTATGGGGAGGAGCCGGAATGCAGACTTAATGTCGCATTTACCCATAAAGGCTCCCACCCCACACTTCCTAACCATAGTCACGGCTGCATCAAAGGAGGCATACCGGACTGAACACAACTCGTCAGGAATGAAATCATTCACTGACTCCCCTTTTGGAAAAGACAAATGGTGAATCAACCTAAATTCACCACTCGCCTTTTTGGGGACCACACCTAAGGGAGACACACGAAGATTCGGGAAGGGCGGCTCCGAGAAGGGCCCCAGGACCCTGCCTTCGGCAACCTCCTTCCCAATCTTCTCCCTAACAATGTCTTCATGACCAACAACCGACCTAAGGTTGTCAGACATGAAGGCCTTCCTAACACCCTAATAAGGGATCCTAAATCCCTCTGAAAAACCTAGCAAGAGAGCGGCCGCTCTCGAGCGAGGGTGGTAGTCGCCCAACCAACCCTCAAGCACCCCTAAATTAATTGGGCTGGGCCCCTTTTCCCCCAGCAGGTGGGGGAGGCTTTGGGGGACCCGAGCCTTTCTTTTCAATCCCCTTCTTGGGGCGGGGGCACACTGCTGCGGAATGGTTTCCCCCACAACTTCCGCAGGCGTGACGAAACCTGCAAATGGGGCGAAAACACGCCCCCTTTGCAGCGAACTCGTGACATATTAAAGAGGCCCCTTTACTAACGGCACCCGCCACGGCCTTGGCCGGCGCGGGCGTCGCAGGCTCCTCCTCCATAAAGTGACCGCTATCGGTCCTATCACAGCCCTCCTTCCCTGACATATGAGTGGCCTGGAACCACAGGTCCGGAACCACCATATCCCAAGGCAAGTAGGGGTCATGGGCAATACGCATACGGAAACCCTTGTCGTAGTGCCTCCATATGGTGCCCCCATACTCAAAATGGGCCCTCGCTATCAGGTCGATGTACTTCAGCAAGGCAGCGGCCCTCCCCGGCTGCCTCTGAATGACCACCGACGCAAAAGTCAGAAAGGCATACAGCCACGAGCTGAAGCATTTCGTGACCTTTGTCTTTTTCACCTTCTCCCCAGGGACAACCTCCTTATCCTGTTTAGGGACCTCCCTGTTCAAGATGGAGAACAAATCAACGTACTCCCCCCGCCAGATTGCCTCCTTAACTGACGGGTGCAGATGGTACCCTAACGGTGTGGCGGGCAACCCACAAGGGATGGCCCCAGGCTTGATGCTGGCGAACGGGTCCCACACCGTGGTGGCCCCCGAGCCCAGCACCCCAAGCCCCGGTGGATACATGAATGGGACTGGTGGCATAATGGCCGGTGGAGGAGGAATCCAACCCCCCACCCCCGCCCCAGGTGGGACAGGCACCCCCAGAGCCCCCACTGGCGGAGCTGGCGGGGACCAAACCTGACCACAGGTGCCTGCAGCAGCCCCCGTGAAGCTGTTGCCACCCCCCATAGCTGGCGGGATGAACCCGGGACCCTGGATGGGCAGTAGCGGAGATGTGCCTGCATGTGGTGCAACCTCACCTGCCCCGTAAGGGGTAGAAGCCATCCACGGTGGGCCCATCCTGGTTGGGCCCTGGAAAGATGACCATTGCCCAGGCTGGGCCATCTGTCCAGCATGGCCCGCCTGCCCGGTGCTGCCCGCCTGTCCGGTTCCCGCCATCTGTACTTCGTGGGCCACTTGCCCAGCCGGGGCCGACTCCTCTTCGGGGTCTGCGCCCCAAGCTGCGGTGGCAGCCGAGGAAAGCCCCTCCGGGCCTGCCCCCGACCGCCACCTCTCCAACTCGTCGAGCCGCTCCAGGACCCTGGCCCAGGAGAGAGAAGGGGACACCTCGGGTTGAGGGACTGTGGGCATAAACCCTACCACCACCCCCACCGGGATCCCCCCCGGGGGCCCCTCTGCCGCCGCCCGAGCCCGGGCAGACGGCCTGGCAGCCCTCCTAGGCCGCACCACAGGTTGGGCCGGGAGGGCCTTAGCTGGCCGCTTTTTAGGGGCCATACCACTAAAATCTATTGTTTGACAAGAAGGAATAGGGCGGGACCAAGCCCTCCCCCAACGGGCCCTGCACCTCTTGAACAAGGCCTGCCCTAACAGCAGGCCTCAGGGGTGCCCAAAAACCACCCGGGAAGCCAATTCCCCCCTATCCCCAAGGGCAACAAGGCCCAAACACCAGGCCTTTATCCCAGGCCTCGATCCCCCAGCGACCCCCGCGAGCCCGCGAGGCCACCAGGAGGCAGAACCTCCCTCCCCCTTAACAAGGAACAATGAGGCTCCAAACCGGAGCGGAGCCCAGCCGATGCTGGCTCCGCTGATGAATAAGCAGGCTTTTCACCCCCCACAGGCCACAAAATGGCGCCTCGCACGAGGTCGCCAAACAAAATGGCCGCCGGAGCAGAACGATCGCACGTCTGCTCAGTAGCTCGGTCCGGGCGAAAAGGAAGAGCCCCGGGCCTGCTCGCCCTTATATAGGGCAAGCAGGCCCCGCCCGGACCAATCAGGGCCTTGGCCAATCAGGCCCTGATCTCCCGAGCGAAGTCTCGCATCGCGAGACTTCGCCCGGGATCCAAAATGGCGGCCGCCATGAGGGACCGTTTCTCCCGGTCCCTCCAGCAAAGCCTGCCTGTCGGGTAAGTCCGGCGCTGCCCTTTATAAAGCAGGGTCATTCTTATAATTATTGCTGGCAACGTTCCTGGTCAGTCTGAGCCATTATCTATCGGCTGACTGTGGGCTGAGAGTCCAGTCCAATTAACAAATTCCCAAGCGATTAAAAACCTTTTTGACATACCCTCATAAATCTTCAGAGTTCTCACAAACAGTTTTCCAGTTAGGTATTTCTACAACTCCAGATCTAACATTGCCACCATGATGAGAATGTTGCAACTCCATGCTTCTTTACCCACAAACCCTCCCTTATATACAGATTGGGCATGGTCAACTGTTTCCTAGAGTTATGACTGCCTAGACTTTTTTCCATAGACTATTTTCTAAAACTTTCCCCATAAAGCTGTGTCTGTCTGCTTTTAAACCTTCTGACCCAGGCATCTAATAGGGGCTCCTTATCCTCAATGTCCTCCTCCCCCTCTAAGCCAGACATTATCATCATTGGAGTTTCTACAGTCTCTGGAGCTTACTCAGGTTCCAGATCTCCCTCACTCTCATTCTCTGCTTCAGCTGTCAAGAACGCTGGCCTAGAATACCAAGATGGGCCTGGTTCATCCTCCTCAGAATTTGTCACTTATTGACCCAGGCATGGACCACTCATAACACAAGGTAGTTGTAGTTCCCTTCTTAATCAAACAAGTCCAAATAGCCATTTCTGCAAACTGAACGTTCTTCACAATCCGTTCATATATCATTAGTATTTCTGTAGGTTTTTCTTACCTTGCATACACTTACAAACTCACCATTACTACCTGTCTGAAAGTTATGTTTAAGTTCAATTATGCAAGCTAGGTAAATAGGCATCACCCAACTAAATACATACTGCTCAAAAATATAAAGAGAACACTCAAATAATACATCCTAGATCTGAATGAATGAAATATTCTCATTAAATACTTTGTTCTGTGCAAAGTTGAATGTGCAAAACAGCATTTGAAATTGATTGTCAATCAGTGTTGCTTCCTAAGTGGACAGTTTGATTTCACAGAAGTTTGATCTACCTGGAGTTATATTGTGTTGTTTAAGTGTTCCCTTTATTTTTTTGAGCAGTGTTACATTTTTTTTTTAAAGATCTTTCTGCACAACATCTTTCCAGTCTTTTCTTATATAGACTAGGAACCAGAAATTTGGGCTGAAAGCCATGGGAATGGAAATAAGATGAATGTAGACATATGGATACCCATCTCAATTTCATGTACAAGTTATTCATTTTGAGGGCACTCAACACTGTGTTGGAGAATTTTAATGCATTTTACAACATTGTGCTTTCTTCACATTTAGCCCCTTATTATCTAATATTTTTTTTCTGAGATTATATAGAGCTTTATGTTCAATTTGTATTCTCTGTGCAATCTTAAGGAAAGATACTTGTTTTGAAGCAATGGTGTAGAATAAAATCTGAAGCCCTTAACAATCCAATTTGCTGTTCATCAGTAGTGGGTTCTAAAATCCATTGCTACCTGTTTGCATGCACACCAGGGGTGGGTTCCTCCAATTTCAGACCAGATCCCCTGACCTGCTGGTGACACAACAATGGTGTCATGGATCTGGTTCGAACAGTGCTGGTCTGTGAGCACCGCAATCTTTTTGGTGGGGAATTTTTGCCAAATTTCTCTGTATTTGGACAACATTTTCTCTTCTGCTGCTTGAAAAAGAGCTCTCCCACTCACCCCTGGATAAATACTAACCTTTATTTCTTCACCTGAGGCACACTGATCAGCTCCTCACGTGTGTTTTGGGCTAATTCTTGACTCTCAGCATGTGTAGAAGTGAAATTGCATGGGGGATGTTGCAATCTGAACTAGTGGCAAAGGTAAGTTGAACCAACCCCTAGTGCACACTCTTTGTCTCCTGCAACAATTCTGCGCATGCAGAGCTTCATGCCACCAGTGCTACCGGTTCGCAGAACTGGGTCAAGCCAGGAGCAACCTACCTCTGCTATTCATGTTGCGATTGTATAGTACTCTCTTTCTCTCTCTCTTTTTTTTTTTGTAACAGAAGAAGGAAGAGGAGAAATTTTATACTTTGCCTTAAGGAGCACAAGGTAACTCATAAACAAAGATGCAGCAACAACTATGATTTTGTACAAATCTTTATTCCAGGCATTCACATAAGTTGACTCATTAATCATGCCTCAGCTACCATGATCATGCAGGATAATTACTTCTTTTGATTGTGTAATAGGTAAATCTAAGCTATTTGAAAGTACTTAAGCTCCCAGTCCATTAATGTGTATTGCACAAGCAAGAAGAGAATCCAGAATGTTTGATTTCCCCCTTTTTCATTTGTCAAAGCCATCCTAGTTATCATTTCTCAGATGTTGAACATAATAGCAGGACAAGAGTATGAGTATTTCAGACCTGGAAAAACGTAGGCATTAAAGTGTAATCAAATAAGGGATAAATCAGAAATCAGTTAGTAGAGAAGTTGAAGCAATTTATGTGTCTCTGTTTTCTCCATTCCCATCTTTTCTTTACTACAGAAAAGATTAAACTGATTATGCACCAATAAAGGAGAATATTTGTAATTCGGGGGTAAAATGCGAGGTTTTTTGTGCTCTCTGAGCTTGCTTGGGTTTTTTGTAGATGTTTTATTACCCAAACTAGGTAATATCATCAATGTTAGTGCTGCACTGATGATGTTATCTGTGTTAAGTAATGAACATCTACAAGAAAACAAGTACTAAAGACACAGGCATAGAGATGGCAAAAGAACTGTTAATGACCTTAATAGATGGTGGGTTTTTTTAGATTTCTGATCTGAGGAATTTAACTCTCTTCTAACTCTATACTTTTTGTCTTTTAGTTCACTGTGCTCATGATATTTTTACAATGGTATGAGCTGCAAACTATGAAACTTGGCTATGTCGACTCCAAGTTCTGCCCGCAGAATAGGAAATAAAAATTGACATCATCTATAGCCTTAAGAAAATGGTGATATTAAATGTATGTATGTCTTGTTCGTCTTTTTATGATAATTAATAAAAATATTTTTTTTTACAAAAGAAAATGGTGATATTTCCATTGAGCCAAAAAGTTGAAAAAAGGCAATGATTTTTGATCAGAGCACAGGATTTTGATTGACAGTGCTAAATTAAGTCTTTTTCCCCTTCTACTAGAGAAAGAAACAAATTAGAAGAGAACCTGCTGTAGGCAAAGGTAAGTTCAGTAATGTGTGTTTGAAAATGTAACCAATGGAGGAAGGACCAGACTTGCTTTTCTGTAATAAGAGAACTCATTGTGGTCATAAAATTGTCCTAACTGTTGTTTTGCCTTAATCCTCAGGGACAATTCCATCTGTAGTTAGCTTCTTCTTTTTGGGGGAAAGTTTTCTTTAAATAGAGGTACTTGGCTGCTTAGTTAAACATCAGCAGTTTTGCACCACGAATTTTATTTTCAACTAATGATATTACTACTAAAAGAGATAAAGACAGGAAGGTACCAGAGAAGCTAGGACCTGATCTAGTAGTACAAATAAATTAGTGTTAAGATGGTTATATTGACTGTGTTTGTTGGTTCAAAACAAGCTCTGTATGTTATCTAATCTTTTGTTTCTGTAATCTTTTTAGACAATCTTAATATTCTTCACTGCACAGAGAATTATGCTATTTTTATATTTCTGTTGTTTTCTACAGGTAGTCCCCAATTAACAACTACAATTGGCATTAGCAGCTTTGCCAAAGGCAGTACTAAATGGGAAATCCCATCTATCATCTCAACTGTGTTTTCCTTTCCTTTTCTCCACTCCCCCTTCTTTTGAAATGCTTCTGGGTAGTGGATTTAGAATTGACAAAAGTTTTCAGTTTTTGCCAGTGGAAAATAAAAAATAAAAATTGACATTATCTGTAGCCCCAAGAAAGTGATGACATTTACAATGAACCTACTTGCCACCTATCTTTCCTAGAGGCAACCCTGAGCAGCTTACAAAAATTAAAAATCAATAAAACATTGAATTTGAAAAAAGTGACTTTCAGCTTTTGTTTATCTTCTAAACACTCCCACACCCTTTGGAATGTTCACCCCAGTATTGGAATAATTACCAGGCACTTAATTAATGTTTATATTTACATCCATTGGAGAGAAATGGCACATACTAGGAAAGCAATGTGCTGGTATTCATTTGTGCTCTTTAGGGTGGTGGTGGAAGCATGTGTGTTTTCTACAGGCGATCTTTCCCATGCTTCACCCATTTCCATTCCTGTGTATAATGTAAAGATGGGAGACAAAGGGATCAGCAGAGACTAAGCAGGCACTAAGCAGGCACTCAAAGGAGAATACACCACAATTATACTTTTAAAACCACTCAGAAATTGACTGAAAGCTAAAGAGCACCTAGAATAGAGATACCCTTTAGACAAACATTGAAGTGCCTAATACTACCCAGTCTTTGCTTCTGATCAGTCATCAAGTACAATTCCATGAAGAATGAATTAAAATGGTAAGTATAGATTTTATACTTGATCTTAGCAAAAAAAAAATCTATGGGAAAAACATTGCAATTGTTCAACCATGAAGTGGCAAAGTCCTGTTCATGTTTCCTGGTCCAGGAAAGTTTGCCAGTGACATTCAAGACGTAAATATGCAAAACATCTTCTGACTACAGAGTCTGCCTGCTGTTCAGATAGGAACTATGAGTCCAGGAGAATTCCAGATTACAAGCCCATTCTATCAAGGGCACATGACTCTATTAACAACTAAGGTTTTCTGTATCTGGAATCAGACGTTTTCTGCATTCACAGTTACATTGTCTTGCTAGAATATAGCCTATATTTCCCAACTAGACCTTAAAAGCATCTAGGTACTGAGACACTTTGCCTTTGTGGTAGAGTGCCTCTACCACTTTTTATCAGGCAAACATATCTGCATTTTGGATTTCAACTCCTATCAATCTCAGCCCTTCATTTAGAAAGGCCTGCATAAACTCTAGTCTGAAATATCTGGAGAGCATCAGTAAGATTAAGAGATATATACAGTAGCTAGTCCTGAAGCCTTTTGTTAAATCCCAATTCATTGCAGCTTCTACAAAAAACCCAAGATATCCTCATTTTGCCCTTGGTGTTGTTGCGCTGTTTTTTTCATTTTAAGCAATTTATCCATGGGGGAGGCAGGCTTTGTTGCCAAGTGGAACCAAGCACAAAATCTAAAGTGAAAAATTCAGGCACCACAACTACTCTCTAGCTATATGTTATTTCAAAGAGCTCAGTTGAAAAGAGTTTTTGAAAAGTGTATTGACTTAGCAGGTTTTCAGAACTCATATGCCTTGTAATTACTTATTGGGTTTTGGCTCAGAGGTTAATGGAAAGCAGCATGATGTCAGGGTAATAGATCTACAGTCAGTCAAACATATTAGCTATTCCCTAAAGAGCTCTAACACTGTTTTATCAAAACCAGGAGCAAAGAATGGCTACTAAGCAACACATTTTTAAATGGCCATAGGAAATGAATTAAAGAGTTGAAACAGCCAACAAAGGTTGTAGGGGGTGGGGTGAGGAATCCATTAAACTGCTTTTCCTATTTGAGCCTACTGAGCTAATACTCCAATTTTGCACTACAAATGTCTGCACTAAGCAACTACACCAAGACATTTAATTACTGATATTTCTATGCTCCAGTTTCTCCTCTCCTTATTACTGAGGCAGCTGCAGGCTGAATCTTTCTGCAATCTGCTCTGATCAACAAAGCAAAGGCTGGATCCTGAGCATAACACAATAGGAAATACACTCCCTGCATTAAGCTGTAGGAAAATGAAAACATTTTGGAGAGCCTAGAATTTTGACTGCACTCTTGTTGCATTTCATACCCAGTCACTCTTTGCCTTTTGAAAGAACTAGCTTCATTTCAGGACACCTTCCAAAGACTACTTATCCCAATAAAGCTATGCTTTATCTCTTCTGAAGGTCTGCGGAGAGGGGCGGCATACAAATCTAATAAATTATTATTATTATTATTATTATTATTATTATTATTATTATTATTATTATTTTAAAAATCATATTCACTCAATTTCATTTTATTGTTCAATAAATTGTTGGGGAAACGTATTTGTTTGTTTGTTTGTGTTGTGGTTAGCTCTGGCCCAGCACCTGCCCCAAGGACTGTGGATGTGGGGTAGACATCCACATGCTGCAGGCCTGTTTTGCCCCCGGTGGAATCTGCTGATGAAGGCTCTCTGACCAAGAAGACATGAGTGACAGGGAGGAGGAGAGTGTGGCAGACAGCTCAGAAGGAGATCAATTATTTAGCTCCTCCTTGGATTCAGAACAAGAGTTAATGATAGAGCCACGCATGTGGAGAGCGATGCATAGGCAACAACAACTGAGAGATTATTATCAAAGAAAATGAGGCCACCTGTGGTTGGGTGGAGCTGTGGTAATTAGTGAGGCTGCTATAAATAGCAGCCTGTGGGTTTGGCCATTGTGGAGGATTATCTGATCGTTGTGTTTCGTGACTGCTTTACTGACTTTGACCTTTTGTGTGCTGATTTCCCCCCGCTTTGAAACTAAACCAGAGCAAAGTGTGTTTCACTTTGTGAAAGAAGAAGGACTGTGAATTGCCCTTCAAGCTAAGTATCACAGAACTGATAAGGGACTTGTACAAATTACCAGTTTGTTTGGAGACGAGTGCTCTTTGCTATACCAAAAGAGGGCTTAGTTTAAGTGACTTTTCATTATAAAGAACATTGTTTTGAATTTTCAAACGTGCATGTGTCTGAAATTTGTACCTGTGAATTTTTGGGAGAAGTCTACCAGAGAGCCCGACAGAACAGTTTGTTTGGGGGGGGGGTTTGGTTTGTTTGTTTGTTTGTTATTTGGACTTCTAGGCCACACTTCTTGGCAGACTCAAGGTGGCTTACAACATAAAAATACAAAATTACAGCATGTGGGAAATCCAAATATTAAAATCTATAAAACTTATCATAAAACCCAAAACTTATAATAAACTAGTCCTAAAACTCCCAAAAATAACCACTCAACCACATTAATCTATACTTCAGTCATATTATTGGCTGGGGCAAGATGTTAATACTCAATGGTCCCAACCCTGCCAGCAAAGCTACGTTTTTAAAGCCTTCATGCTTCAGAGCCTTCCACTTATAGTTGATTATACATCCTCTTCATGACCTGTTTTTCTTGTCACCTTCTGGGTGGAGGCTTCATGATAGAAAATGGTACATGATGGCAGAACATCCAGATTCAGCCATAGTTTTGTTTCATACGGTGTCAGCCTTGTGAAATCTCAAATTTCCTCTTTCCGATAGGTATTCAAGATGGACAATAATTCATATAAGTGTGAGTGTGTGTATATAAATTCAGCAAAGTTTTTAAAGGTTCCAGAGATCGCAATGGCTTCTGTCTCTTCGTATATATATGAACAGGCAACAGCCATTGCGATCTCCGGAACCTTTAAAATTTATTAAAAACTAGTAAATTAATAAATTTTAAACATTCCAGAAATCGCAATAGCTGTTGCCTCTTTATTTATAAATACATCTAGAACTCCATTTTCCGATTCTTTTTATATATATATAGGAGGAGGTATATACATTTACACATATGTACTTATGTACGTTCATGTGTGTGTGTGTGTGTGTGTGTGTGTGTAGCATGTGTATAATTATACAAAAGTCTTGAAAAGCTTTATATTTATAGATAATCATTATTCTCTTTCCCCCGCTTTCCAAAATATTGCTGTAGTAAATGAAGAAAGCTCCCAGCCTTCTCTAAAGGGGTTTAGAAAATCATGCCTAAATATTTTATTATCAACAGAAACACCAAGCACTATTTCTTAAAAAAAAACCTTTAGTATATTTAAGTTCTCAGAATTCCAATACAGCAAGATCTATAAGGCACGATTCCAGACACGGTTAGGCTCAGCATATATATAAGGACTTTGGGATATTTTGATTTGTAACATTCTTATTCTTATTATCCAACTGTAAAATTTAGACATAAAAATGTACAGGTTTGAAAATTAATTTATTTTACTGCTTGGAAGTTAATTTGTTTTACTGCTGATTTTGCTTCTTTTCTCATATACTTTTATTAAAATAGAGGTAATGATTAAATACAAAACTTACCTGCTGATTCCAACTGTCTAATAATGAACCCAGATTATGTATATTAAAATGGGAGTAGAAAAGTAAAGTTAACATCAGTTCTTGAAAGAAATCTGCTCCATTAGAATTTTGCTTCCCCCTCCCCCCATAGTCATTAGCTAATCTATTGTACTATAAAAGAGGGGGAGGGGAGGGAGAGAGAGAGAGAGGGAGGGAGAGAGAGAGGGAGGGAGAGAGAGAGGAAGAGAGACTCAACTGAGAAACAGCTTATAACATTTGGCACATTCTACAAATGTTATTGGCAAATGTTTCATTGTGGGAAAGAGGCCCACTCAGTTAGATCTTCTAAAAAACTGAGATTTTGGGGCTCTTTCTCTCTTTGAGGCACATGTCCTCCATTTGTTTCAAAATACAGGAACCTTAGCTGCATTGAGGCCTTTATCGTATGACTGAAGAATGAGTGTTGCTGAACAATAATTTCCATATTACTTCACCTATGGCCATATTGGCTAGAACTGAAGTTCATTGGTGTGTTAGATATATCTGCTACCTTCAGTTCTTTGTAAAAATAATAAATGTGGGATAGAAATAAAAATTAGAGTCTAATGTTAATTAACATAACTGTTGGTCACTTAATGGTCAGCCGCCCTGACATATAAATCAAATAAATACATTATTAAGTAAGTAAGTTAAATAACATAGCAATATGTGTTTGTTTTCTTTTTCTTTCCTTACCCCTTTTTACATTTTAGTTCTGAGCAAAAGGTTTTCTGCAGCTCTTTTAGTTGTTTTATCACATGGCTTAAGAGTGCTATTGCTTTAAATAAAAGCAAAAAATTATGAATTGAAGAGAAATCTGAATGCAACATCCATTCCCTTCTCATAGCAATACATTATCCTTTATCCTGGTGCTCCTTGACCTCTCAGCGAATTTCAATGCCATCGACCATGGTATCCTTGGGGTTGGGAGTGGGAGGCACCGTTTTATGGTGGTTCTCCTCCTACCTCTCCGGTCTGTCACAGTCGATGTTAGTGGGGGATCAGAGGTCGACCTCTAGGTTTCTCCCTTGTGGGGTTCCTCATGGGTCGATCCTCTCCCCCTGCTATTTAATATGTACATGAAACCGCTGGGTGAGATCAACCAAGGGCAAGGGGTGAGGTGACACCCAGTTGTACACCTCTACCCCGTGTCCACTCGGCGAAGCAGTGGAAGTGATGTGCCGGTGCCTGGAGGCTGTTAGGGTCTGGATGGGTGTCAACAGGCTTTGAACTGCCAATTTGCAGGCAGACAGTAGTCAGCAAAAGTACTGCTGCAGTACTGCAGTCTAACCACTACACTATAGTTGTTAAAGAGATTGTTTGCTCATATGGTGGATTCAAAGAAAAATAACTCTAATAATCTGATATGTAGATAATTTTATCAGATTAATGAAGCCACAATTCCTTTATTTAAAGGTAGAAAATGACCTACATGCAACTTCCAGTTTCAATCCTTGGCTTCTTAAGAAATAATTGGAAAACATTCCAGCCTAAAACTTAGACAGATGCAATAATCATCTGCAGATCAAAAGTTTTAGTGAATTAAATCTAGCTTTCTACTCTTGACAAAAGAACAGAGCTACATATAACACTATTTTATTTAAATATTTTTTGGGGGGAAATCTGGAAAAGAGATGATGACATTACCAACAAACTTTGGGAAGACAGAGAAGGCAACAAAATATGAAAGAAACAGGACCATTATAGAAAAATTGTTTTAATCTAAGGATTGTGGGATCTTAATGTAATTATAAAAATGAATTATTTTGAGTCTGTTTTTCATTCTTCCCCTTCCATGGATTATTTCAGAATACTTTTCTGTAACACTCTGTTTCCTCCCTTAACTTCCTCACATGTTTGCAAGGTTTGTTAGGTACTCCATCATTAGGAGCAAAGAATGTGATTAGGTTAACTTTTATATAAAATGGAAGTTAATATTTTCATCTTGAGATAGGTTCCGGTGAAAATCACTTCTCCAAGCTATCTTTTTGACATGGGAAAGAACTTTTCAATAGAGCTCATAATTGCTGCCTTATAGGATTAAAAGAAAGGGGAGATTTTTTGGGGGGTATTTTTTCATGACAGAGAGAGAAAGAGTTAAACACTTCCTAAATATTATGGTTTAGGTTTAGGTTTAGGTTTATTGGATTTATATGCCGCCCCTCTCCGCAAACTCGGGGCGGCTCACAACAATAATAAAAAACAGTACAGTACACAATACCAAATCCAATGCCCACCCATCCAGATTCCAATTGAAATTAATAATCTCATAAAAAAACAGTATATATAAAAAACAGGCACACAGTCACTCAATCAACAGTCACTTAAAATCAATTATATTTTAAGTTAGACCTATGAAGATATTTCCATACTAGTGTACTAACACATCATCTACTTTAAAAAAAAAACAAAGCAAACAAACACAATCATTTATAGATTTTTCCATAATGGCCCCCAGTCTGTAGAACACTTTCCATGGCAATGTAGCAAGCCTTCCAGAAAGCCATCAAGAGCTTTCTTTTCTCCCAGACAGAAATGTGTATTTGTTTGTTTATTCATTTCAATGTTATATTATATACCATCCAGAGTTGTGATTTGAAATGATCAACCATGCAAATATTTTAAACACATAAACAGTGTCATGTATTTAATGTGAATTATATTTATTTTGACTCAGAGATTCCATCTCCCCTGGTGGAGAGGTTATTGTTAATATTATAGAATTTGCCCTTTCTATTAATACTCGGGTTATGACAGAACAGTGAAATAACATTAGATAAGAAAAGACATCTTTTTGGGGGAGGGGGTTAGGATCATATCTCATAGGACCTGAGACTATATTAGAACAGGAAGGATCCAGCAATGTCTTCCTTTGTGTCACTTGGAGCCTCTGAAGATGATAGAAAGGGATGTCACTAGAGAAAGGCAGTTTTACAAAGGTTATTGTCTATGAAAGTGAGTAGGTAATTTCTTTTCAACAACACATAATTGGCTGAATTGACAGAAATTATACACATTGTACCATTATGAATGTCACAATTTTTTTTTTATTTTCAGCCAACTTACAAAAGGTTTAAGTTGTAGCTCTGCCAAGCAGAAGTCCCAATTACTGCAAAGCATATGCTTATGTTGCCACACAATTAGAAGCAGTAAACTGTGTCATGCCTCAAAGGCAAGAGACAGGTCCCATCCCCCGTTGCTCGGTGGTGAAGCCATCATGTACCATTTTCTATCTTTGATGCAAATTGCATCCCCCACTGTGCAAATGGAACTCTGCCAATGTTAGATGAGAAATAAATTGAAAGCGAGAATGAATCTTTCTTTGTCTTCCAATACTTTGTCTAAATAACATCACAAAAAGCTACCACTGGTTACTTTTCAACTTTTTTCTGATAGTAGACAGACTTAAGTTAGTACATTTTCAAAAGATGAAAACAGCCAAATTAGGGGATACATGAAAGCAGTCAGTTAGAAGAAGATGGATAACACCTTTTCTGACTAACAGATTTTGTTAAAGGCTTACACTTTCATGTGATACAGCCTTTTAATAAAATCTGTGACTCAGAAAAGATGTTACCAGACTCTTTCTGCATTTTTGTCATGGTAGACTAAACAGCTATCTTCCTGCAGTGAAAGCACAGAAAAAAATACTCTGGAAATGTATCTTCTAATTTAGTATTATGTTTAAAACAAAATAAATTCCTAATAATATTTCTTACTTTCAAAAAAATATTACCCATGATCGGGGGGAGGCAGGGAAAGGAGAGGGGGCGTTTTGGGAAGGAAAGGGGAAAAATATTTCCAGGCATTTTTCTTTAATAGTCTTTATCAGTTTTTGTGTAATAGTCACCATCCTTCTTTTCCTCTTGTAACCTAGAGAAGGATGGAGGATGAAAAGTCATACGCATCAACAAGAAAATAAATATATGGGAGGGAGGACAGAGAGACAAAGGGAGGGAGGGAGAAAGGAAGGGTAAGGTTTTCCTTAATAATGTCCAAGTCTCATCCTGAGTAATTATATGTTGCCAGTTGGATAACTTGCTACTTGTGCTGACATGGCCAAAGTCATCCAATAGATTTTAATGTAGAAGGTTCCATATATGTTTTTCAGAGGCACTCATGTGATCATAGACATCTGTTATGACACTTATTATATTCCCTGTACCATTTAATTTTTGCTAAATGAATTTTTGCTAAATGTTGTTGACATGACAATGACAACAACAACGATGATGATTGATGATGATAGAAACATAGAAGATTGGTGGCAGAAAAAGATCTCACGGTCCGTCTAGTCTGCCCTTATTCCATTTCTTGTATTTTATCTTAGGTTGGATATATGTTTATCCCAGGCATTTTAAATTCAGTTACTGTGGATTTACTGACCACATCTGCTGGAAGTTTGTTCCAAGCATCTACTACTCTTTCAGTAAAATAATATTTTCTCACATTACTTCTAATCCTTTCCCCACCTAACCTCAGATTACGCCCCCTTGTTCTTGTGTTCACTTTCCTATTGAAAACACTTCTCTCCTGAACCTTATTTAACCCTTTAACATATTTAAATGTTTCGATCATGTCCCCCCATTCCCTTCTGTCCTCCAGACTATACAGATTGAGTTCATTAAGTCTTTCCTGGTAAGTTTTATGCTTAAGACCTTCCACCATTCTTGCAGCCTGTCTTTGGACCTGTTCATTTTTATCAATATCTTTTTGTAGATGAGGTCTCCAGAACTGAACACAGTATTCCAAATGTGGTCTCATCAGCACTCTATACAGCGGGATCACAATCTCCCTCTTCCTGCTTTTTATACCTCTAGCTATGCAGCCAAGCATTCTACTTGCTTTCCTTACCGCCTGACTACACTGTTCACCCATTTTGAGACTGTCAGAAATCACTACTCCTAAATCCTTCTCTTCTGAAGTTTTTGCTAACATAGAACTGCCAATACAATACTCAGATTGAGGATTCCTTTGACAATGACAATGATAGTTTTAAGGGACACCCCCACCCCCATGTAGCAGACTTTGAATGCAACAGGCCAAATTTCTGGCTGGAGATCCCCCATCCCATCCTGGTAGAAACAATTCCATGGCAACCAATGAAATCCAACCAATAAGATAGAAAAAATGTTGTTTTTAATTAATGTTTTGATATTCATGGACAATTGGGTCATCTGTATAATGACACAATTATGGAAATAATGCAATATTTAATTGAATGGAGACCTCTTACTATAGCTTGGGTGGGGAATCAGTGGAAGTCAATAACTCAATGCTACCATCATTGGATAATATATATTGTTGTCACAATAGGACAGGTTGCTACTCTCTCACTCACGTAATTGTTGTTACATTTGAGTCATCATCAGGTTCCTTAGGGAAAATATGCAGTAGTACTATTACTATTCCTCATTTTTTATTTTTCACAGTTTGTATTAAACTGTATGAGCCAAAATTCATATTATTAACAGAAATATTATGGCCTGCAACATGTAAACATTATACCCCAAATAGCTCTCTCTAGTATTCGGTATTGGCACTTTACAAATTTCATGATTAAATATGCCAAAAACATGAATTGAATTAACATAGTAAAATATAGTTAGAAAAATAGTTTGCTAGCATAATCATTGCCACAGGCCTTAATTAACATGAAAATTAATTTCAGAACCTGGTGTAAGAAACTTTAATCATATATATTATCATCATTGCATGAAAATTCTGAACACCTCTAGGATACAATTTCTTCAAGGGGATCTCAATAAATCTTTGGAATGTTATTAAGGGGGAAAAAAACCAACACTCTCTATGTGTCTTATATAAAAGGGCAACTTTAAATCAAATGAGTAATGCTTTGATATTGAAAGTGTTACTCAATTGTGCCTTCTAGCTTTTATGTTTTAATGAAAACAAGAATTAAGGTGACAATTGAAAATGCAGATTTGTTGCATTCTAAAAGATATTTGCATATTCTATACCTTTGGGATTCAAGCATAAGTGGTCTATTCCAGCTTTTTCTGTAGCTGTCTAGGAACTGTAGATAATATAGGCACTTTGAACTGAAAGCACGGAAGCCTGACATTCAGTTGAGAATGAAATGTGCATGTTTGGCTATGGAAAATCACATCAAACTGCCATTCAATTGGTACAGGAGGCCCTTAAGGCGCCCTCAATTACTCTTATATCTATACATCAATGACTGCATTTTGAAGGATCCCTCTATTAAAGTGCTGATGTTTACAGATGATACAACAGTCAATAATAATAATAATAATAATAATAATAATAATAATAATAATAATAATAATATTTGTATGCCGCCCCCCTCGGTACACTCGGGGCGGCTCACAGCAATAATAAAAACAATGTACAATAACAAATCTAATAACAAATCTAATATTTAAAAATATCTAAAAACCCCTTATTTAAAAAACAAGACATACACACAAACATACCATACATAAAATATAAAGGCCAGGGGGAGACATCTCAATTCCCCCATGCCTGATGGCAGAGGTGGGTTTTAAGGAGTTTACAAAAGGCAAGGAGGGTGGGGGCAATCCTAATCTCCGAGGGGAGCTAAAACAAGGCATTTAGGTTCAGGTTTTTGATACTGCTATTTAGATTAGGCTGCCTAATATTAAATCCTGAGGTGTTTTTTTTTAAATGTGAGAATAGACTAGGGTCATGATGGCGAACTTATGGCATGTGTGCCACAGGTGGCATATGGAGCCATATTGGAGGGCACGCAAGGTGTTGCCCTATGACAGGTCCAGCGCACATGCATGTGCTGGCCAGGTAATTTTTGGCCTTGGGAAAGACAGTTTTGCTCTCTGGATGCTTGAGGAAAGCTTCCCCGAAACCATGGAGGCAAAAATATCCCCCGACAGACAAACTGGAATTTCGGAAAAACGTACTTCCAATTTGCCATTGCGCTATTTTTTGCAGTACGGATGGTTCAGGGAAGCTTCCCGCTGGGAGGATGCGTAGCTCCTAACTCCCACCTTCACTTTAGCTGCCCTCACAGCCAACTGTCACTCACAGAGCCCTTGTTGTCCAACCTGCTTTTGACTCCGGCTTTTTCGCTGAAAAAGAGGTCACACTTTATTTTAAGCACAATGGACTCCTTGTCGGACATAAGCAGCACTCCCACCCAGGCTTGTATGCCGGGCAAGCTGACCCTCCCTCACCTCACCTGCCACTTTCAAATTGCACCCCATTGCAAGATGTGTGTTCCAGATATTTGTTATTAGTTCAAATATCTTCAAATGAGCAGCATAATTTAGAAACAATTGAATTGAATTGAAAAACACTTATGAATTAAAAATCTACATATGGACTTCTGATATATCCGATGTTTGGATTTTGCTATTGTCTTCCAGGATATTTTGTTAAATTCTCAGGCTTCCTTACAGGTTTAGAATTTCCTGGTACTCTCATAGGTAAAAGTAAAGGTTTTCCTTGCACATACTTGCTAGTCATTCCCAACTTTAAGGGGGCGGTGCTCATCTCCACGTTTAAGCCGAAGAAACAGAACTTTCTGATGATGATTTTATGATCATGTGTCTTGCATGAGTAAACACCGAAAATGCACAGAAAACTGTTATCTTCCCACCAAGATGGTCCCTATTTTTCTACTTGCATTTTTACCTGTTTTCTGATGGAAGCTGGGGCAAGTAATGCACTAGGAAAGCCGATCAGAAAAGTCGACAGTTCGGTAATCTCCTATCTAAATACTAATTAGTTTTTAATCCTTCACTCCAAGACAGCTGCAGGTTGACTGGGAAGCTGATAGTAGATAATGGCAACCTATCTTTGCATTGTTTTCAAGAAGTTATGTCCTCCACATACTAGGAGTTAAAGTAAAGACTTAAACTTATAGAACCTTTACTTTTATCTAAAAAACATAGACTGAATTTTTAAGTCAAACTAAGGGCATCATGAGGACTCTGAACTAGTTTGTGTGGAAATAGAAGTAACTGCAAGATATACTATTTAGAACTATCAAATAAGACATGGGATGCAATGTGAACTAACTGAAACAGTCAAGAAGAGTGTTTCAGTCTATGTAGCTATTTTTCTGATCTCCAACTAAGAGATAAATTTATTTTACAAATGGAATTATTATGCGCCATCAAATCATCCAGTGATTTTCACATTATGTTTTTCAATGGACTCAGTTCAGACATTCAGCTGCTGATTATCAACTGAGCAATATTATTTTTAAATGTATGTTATTTTTAATTGATAAGTGCTAAGGACACCCATATATGCAACCCATATATACAACATGCCAAACATGACATCTTTGATCATAGCTTTTAGGAAAATACTATTCATGGATTATGTAACTGCACCAAATAACAAATTGTTGTGGTTAGCTCTGGCCCTGCTCCTGCGCCAAGGACTGTGGATGTGGGGGAGATATCCACATGGTGCAGGCCTGTTTTGCCCCCCCGGTGGAATCTGCTGATGAAGGCTCTTCTGACCAAGAAGACATGAGTGACAGGGAGGAGGAGAGTGTGGCAGACAGCTCAGAAGGAGATCAATTATCTAGCTCTTCATTGGATTCAGAACAAGAGTTAATGATACAGCCAGGCATGAGGAGAGCGATGCATAGGCAACAACAACTGAGAGATTATTATCAAAGAAAATGAGGCCACCTGTGGTTGGGTGGGACTGTGGTAATTAGTGAGGTTGCTATAAATAGCAGCCTGTGGGTTTGGCCATTGTGGAGGATTATCTGATCGTTGTGTTTCGTGACTGCTTTAATGACTTTGACCTTTTGTGTGCTGATTTTTCCCCGCTTTGAAACTAAACCAGAGCAAAGTATGTGTCACTTTGTGAAAGAAGAGGGACTGTGAATTGCCTCACAGCTGCAATCTAAGTATCACAGAACTGATAAGGGACTTGTACAAATTACCAGTTTGTTTGGAGATGAGTGCTCTTTGCTATACCAAAAGAGGGCTTGGTTTAAGTGAATTTTCATTATAAAGAACATTGTTTTGAATTTTCAAACGTGTGTGTGTCTGAAATTTGTACCTGTGAACTTTTGGGAGGATTCTACAAGAGAGCCCGACAGAACAACAAATCATAGTATTAAGACAATGCCAAAACCAAAAAGATTTTTGGGTAGCAACTGATATTTTGTATCTGTAATCTCCATGCAGTTCAAACACTTCAAAATTCTCTGCTTGAGCAATGGAATGTTACATGTCTATTCAGAATGAAGGCTTCTTGAACTTATGCTCAAGTACCTTCATTTCAATCAAACGCCAAGTCTACTAAGAATATATCACTAAAGAATGTTAATGCAAATGTATTCAGAATTCCTGAACTCTATTACTGAATTTTCCATAATTAATAACCTAAATAGTGCATTTAATTATATATCTCGCAAGAGTTTTAAACTGTTTAGTTAATTATTATTGTTTGCCAAATAAAATGTTACAAATAGCACAAGTCACTGAATGCAAGCTGTTCATCAGATGAACAGTGTTATTTACTCTGCATGGAAAATGGGAATCCATCTGTACACTACTATCAAATAAAATGCATTTCCATCAGAATGTGATTTTCTCTTATCTATAATTAACCACCAGATGCCAAGTGAAATCCAGCCATGTAGCCAGTCTCCTACTCACAACCCCTCTTTGTTTTAAATCTATTAATGGATAGTCTGTCTGAAATCCCATTGTTGTTAACCAAAACATAGATCTCTTTAAGATTTCATATTTTGTTCTTTAACAATACAGCATTACCACATGATAATGCAGCACTACTTAAAAAAATATATTAAAAAAATAATGCAGCACTATCAGTCAGGTTCAGATAGTTATAGGTTACAGAGATTTGGGAGTTCAAAGATGGATAGCTAGTTCATGAAATTATATATCAGATGCTAATAGTGAATTATATGTGAGTGGAATCAAGATTGTTCTATTTATTATCTTGGCATACATGCACGACCGGCGGCTTAAACCGCCGGCCGAAATTACCTCCAGAGCCAGGGGACGCTGCCGGCAGCTCTTTTAAGAGCTACGAAATTCCGGGTTCCTCTGGAACCCGGAAGTTTGGCTTTTGGCAGCGCGCCAAGGTAGCGCGCTGCCTGCTAGGCAGGGGGAGGTCCTAGATTGCCCTATTTAAGGGCAATCTGGATAGGACCTCCTCCTTGGTTCCTGTGTCTTCAAGCGAACACCCGCCCACCCTCCGCTATTAACAGTGTGTCCTAAGGAGGTCGCCTCGGGGCCGAATAGGAATCTTTTGTGGCCTCCTCTTTAGAGGCGGCCGTTTTTTCACCTATTCCACACTGACGGTGCAGACTGGATTGGTTAGGGGGTGCGGCGCACTTAGATATTAGTATAGGCCTCCCTTTGGTCACTGGGGTTTGGCAGGTTAGGGATGGAAATGGGCAATTAGAAACGACTGCATATGCTCCTTTGGGCATCCTTAATGGGTGATGGACTGCCTCTCTCTAGGAACTAGAGGTTGGAGCAACGTCGGGGATTGGAGAGAGGATGTCCATGGGAATCACCGGATCCAATTTCCCACGGGGATTGGAGGGTGAACTCCTCCCACATGACAAAGGGGCATGGTTTGGATCCAGGTGAAGGTGGATGCCTTCATCTGGTTCAGCAAGGAGTTTTTGCCCAATGTTGCCAAGGAATTTTCTGGTAGGAATTTCCGTCCTGTTAGTTTTGGCCTCTGCAGGTCCTTAGTTCGTTTTGCATTTAAATATTTAAATTTAAGTATTCAACTTTATTTAAATTTATGTTAATTAAATAAATGACCCTTATTTAATCCGCAACATGTCTCAGCGTCTTTACTCCGCTTCCGGGGGTAATAGTATTTTTCCTACATTTGTGATGAATGTATCCTCTGTGTAGTGTAAGTGTAGTGTAAACTACCCCAATCAGATTTTTTTTCCTGAGAACTCTGGAAGACGAAAACAGTTGGAGACATGAAAGTTAACTATGGCTGCCCAACTCTTCCGTATGTATGTATGTATGTATGTATGTATGTATGTATGTATGTTGTATGTATGTACAGTATGTATATAGCATGTCTATATGTACATATATATATATATATGTATATGTGCAGACACACACTTTTGAGGGTAGACAACAGAATTTCATTTTTATTGTGTGTCAGTGTACCCAAAGTTAAAAATGACAACAAAGGCTATCTTATCTTAAACATGTAAAATTTGCTCTTTCTTGAAACAGCTCCATCAGGCATTAATAATCAGATTTACACATAAAAATTTAAACTGATTGTTTAATGCTGAAGTCTATATCTATTGTTTAATCCTGAGTCTGCGGAGAAGGGCGGCATACAAATCTAATAAATAAATAAGTAAAATAAATAGAAATCCAGTCAACCAACCAATCAACCAATCAGAGAGAGAGAGAGAGAATATAAAAATCTGCTAAGACTAATAGTTTGAAAGGGATGCAGTGACTCAGTGGCTAAGACACTAAGCTTCTTGATCAGAAAGATAGGGACCACTTTGGTGGGAAAGTAACAGTGTTCTCTACACCTTCAGTGTTTAGTCATGCTGGCCACATGACCATGGAATCATCACCAGACAGCAGTAACAGCAGGCTTAGAAATGGAGATGAGCACTGCCCCCTAAAGTCAGGAATGATTGACATGTATGGGCAAAGGGAACCTTTACCTTTAAAATGCATTTAAAAGCGGGGGGGGGGGGTGTTGGACTTTGTGTCACCACTTGTGACTAAGCAAAGGTTTTAATTTAATTCCAGCTTGACTTCTTTCATTCTAAACTAATGCCCTGCTTGACCTCTTTCCTGCCCCAGTCTCTCTCCAACAATGCCTAACAATATTATGGACAACCAAGAAAACACACTTCATCAAATAAATCAACCCAGAGTTTTTACTCAAGATACAAATGACCAGCTTGAAATTATCCTATTTCAGATACCTTATCCAAAGACCTAACTCTCTAGAAAAGGCTATAATGCTGGGAAAGGAATTAAAAGAAAAGAAGATAAGAGGATGATCACAGCAAGGTTGATGGGCTCAGTTACAAATGCATTGAGTGCAGACAAGGAAGACATGAAAGAAAAGATTAGAGGCAGATAATCTTAGAGAATAGCACCGGTGGTCTTTACTCACCGGTGCCTTTTTCTGGAGGCTCGGGGAGACACGGGACACATGGCGGCCGCCATCTTGGATTCGGCTGAGATCTCGCGAGACTTTGCGAGATCTCGGCCGATGATCAGGCCTGGGTGGCCTGATCAGTGATGTGTCCAGGCAGGGCCTGCCTGCTCTATATAAGGGCGTGCAGGCCCGAGGCTATCCCTCTTCGCCCGGACTCGACTGTAATTGCAGACACCCACCCACCCTTCCTACCTTATAGTGTGCTATTTTGGGTCGCCCTAGGGGGCCGAATAGGAATTTTTGGCGGTCTGGCCCCTTAGCCATGACCGTTTTTTTGCCTATTCCACACTGTGGAGACGGATAGAGCTGTTAGGGGTGCTTGCACCTGTTAGGCTAATTGGCTTACCTTTGGTCATTTGGGTAGGCAGGTTAGGGGCGGAAAACTGGGTGGTGGTTTAGCAACTGTGTGTTCTCCGTTGGGCATCTTTGGGGATGATTGACAGGTTCTCTCCAAGCTTGTGGTATTGGCGACCTGAGCAGCTGGGGGGAACCTGTCTTTGGGTCCCGCCTATTTAATTCCCCTTATACGGGTTAGCCAGCAGGACCTCCCACATGCAAGTGCATGGCATGGTCTCAGGTGAGGGAGGGGTCCCTCACCTGGATTAGCATGGAGCTACGCCCATATGTTGCCCCGGAAGTTTATTATACGTCATTTTCCGCCCCGGAAGCAATTGTTTGACCCTGCAGGTCCAAGTTAGGGTCATTAGCCAGTTATATTGATTATGCTAATTTAATTAAATAAATTATGCAAATTTATTTTAATAAAATGACCCAGTTTAAATCCAGCTCATTGTGTCTGTGTCGTTACTCCGCCTCTCCTGCAAAATTTAGTTATGGGGTCAGTAAACTTGATGGTATGCAAGTAATCAACACTAGTACCTTAGCAGGGACAAAAGCTTGTAGTTGACCAGCTAAATGTCAAGAGCTTCAGTTAGACCAGTTTATTGTGGTTGTGGTGGATCAGGCTCTTCCACAGATGGAGACCTCAGTGTCAAAAATAGCAAGCAAGACTGTGATCACCTCTTTTTTACATACATGCCTCACACATAAAAGGATTTTGATAAGTCACGTCTGCCATTTTGTCACTGTTGTCCCACCACACCCTTTCAATGCATCAGCTAGGCATTACTGCAGTTCAGCCTTATATAAAGAACCTTCAGTTCCCACCCTTGCTTAGGAGGAAAATTAGTATTTAGAAACCAACTGTTTTAATCATTATGATGCTGATAATAATAGACAAAATTTGATGATAATGCATTGGGAGTCATTTTTCAAACTGTGTTTCCTAGGAATCATGCAGAATTTTAACGTGTGTGTTAAAAAATGAAATTGGAACTGTCAAAGTGTTAATAAAGAGAGAATGTTACAGAAAACAGTCATGAATTTAGATGAAAGACTTTTTAAAATAAGGCACACCTGGATGTTTTATAACTTTAAAGACTCAATCTTCAGTTCTGACTGCTAACAAAGAAAAGAATTTCAAAACAATAGGAAAGGAGGCAGTCATATTTTATATCAATTGTTATCTTTTAAAAATCTGTTTAAGGAAAATGTTGCATTAACACACACATACACACATGTACTCATAACACAGATTAAAAAAACAGTAGTCAAATGAAAAGTATAGACAAAACTTTCTAAATCCTACTTTTGCAGTAGCAAAGTCACTTAATTAACTGCAAAATAATATAACATCCTTCTCACTGCAACTGTTTTATTCAGATCCAAGATTCACTTGGTAAAGCTGACAATTTGCATTTTTAAAAAAGTTAAAAATTATTGAATAAATATTGACTGTGCTTATGGGTTTTTCATGTTTTCCTTTCCTGGAAGCCCGAGCTTAAAACACAGAAACGTTTACAGACTTTTCACCTGTAAACCAGGACTAGAGGATTGAAACATAGATTGTGTTTAGGAATCAAACTCAGGATTATTAGGTGAGGGTCATTCATTCAGATCTAATGACATCCCATCTAATAATATCAATAGCAGTAGACTTAGACTTACAATATATATATGGTTCTTCTTTGCTCAAAACAATTATTGTTTGACCAATAAGCAGCACACTGCTTATTGGTCAAACAAACCTTCTCAAGAGTCTGAGAAAAAAACGTTCAAAGTTTTGATTTATTAATTCAAATCATCAAGTATACATGTCCCACCCCCCAAATACAACCCCTTGATAATAAATCTAACTGGCCTTTTGAGTGCATGGCAATAAGGCCAAGCACTTATTTCACGGTTCAAAAAATATGACAGGGTCTTATTTTGGGGAAAACATGATAGTATGTAGATGGATAGGTGCTAATCTAAAGACTTTATTTTTGGCTTTTCTTTAAATTGTAAAAAAAATGTTACTATACAAGATAAAGTAGCTGTGTCTGGCTGCTGATCATCATAATAAATTCAGCCCATTTTAGAGTAGTGCATGGGTGTCAAACTCGTGGTGTCACATTGCTGTCAAATTACATTTTGGGATGTTTTTTTTCCATTTATGGAACTGGGGTGGCTGTGGCCTGCACATGATGCATTCAGCCCATGGGCCTACAGTTTGACACCCTGGTCTAGTGTGTTGTGTGAATCCTGCCTGTGCAGTTAGTTTATCACTTGTACCATCAGAAACCAATTAACTGAGAAATCATGGCTAAGTTAATGATAATGTTCTTTCTGCACCAGCTCAGGAAGCTCAAACTACCCAAGGAGCTGCTGATACAGTTCTCTACAGAGGAATTATAGAGTCTGCCACCTGCACCTTTATAACTTGTTGACATAAACAACAAGTTACAGTCATGTGAGAGGAGATGGGTGATAGAAACGATGAGAAGTATAATAGTAATGCAGCCTTAATGAATAGTTTGACAGTAGTGAAGGAATTATTTGTTTAGCAGAGTGATGGCATTTGGGGTGGGGGAGACTGTTCTTGTGTCTAATTGTCTTGGTGTTCAGTTCTCTATAAGGTCATTTTGAGGGTTGGTGTTGAAACAATTTATGTCCAGGATGTGAGGGCAGGGACGCCGATAGACCGGTATTACTGGGAGTGGCGTCAGGGGCCCGGCCAAATTGAAAAATGGAGGGGCGGCGCCCGCCAAAAACTCCCCAACCCCAATTGCGACGGACTCTGCCTCTGCGGAGCTTCTCCTCCGACAGCAGCCCGCACCTTCTTCCCATCCCCGCAAGGAAAGAAGGCAGGGAGGCCGGCAGACAGGCAGGGAGCCCCGATGGCAGCTGCGGAAGGAGGAGTCACCGCAGGGGTGTCTCGGCCCTCCGAAAGCCAAGCCGCGCTGCTGGGGAAGCGGAATTGGGGAAGCCGGGAGAGGGCTGAGCCCGGCCGGCTTCTCTATCGGTCTTGTGTCCCCCCGAGGATTGCGAGGGCAAGAGAGCCACGCCTTTCGGCCTCCAGAGGTGCTGGGCCGGGGGTTCGGGGAGCCGTGAACTGCCCCGCCTCTCTTGCAGCGGAGACGAAAGAGAGGCGGGCGGGGGGCAGCGGCGAGTAGCCAGGGGCACGAGGGGGCTAGAAGCATGGGGGGCTGCTTCATGCGCGCCCTTGGAAAAGGGTGCACGGGGGGGCGTTTTGGGGTGCACTGGCGCAGGCGTGCGCAGGCTACAGCGAACGGTGCGGCACAGCAGGGGCCGGCGAAGGCAATTTTCAGTGTCGGGCGCACAGGCTAGCGCACGCTCTCCCCATCGTCCTGCCAGCCCGCCAGGAACATTCAAAGTAAGAAAAACTTTCGCTCTTACTTTGAATGTTCCGGGCGGGCTAGCAGGGCGATGGGGAGAGCATGCGCTAGCCCGCACACCCGACACTGAAAATCACTTTCGCCAGCCTCCGGAGAATGAAAGTGAGTGAGAGCGACAGAGCAAGAGAGAGAGAAAGTGAGAAAGAGAGAGAGAGAGAGAGAGAAAGAGGGGGGAGAGAAAGAGATAGCAAGAGAGAGAGAATGAGAGAGAGAAAGAGTGAGAGAAAGAAAATGAGAGAAAGAGTGTGAGAGAGAAAGCAAGAGAGAGAGAAAGAAAACAAGAGAGGGAAAGTGAGAAAAAGAGAGGGAGAGCAAGAGGGGGAGAGATAGAGAAAGAAAGAAAGAAAGAAAGAGATGAGAGAGGAAGGAAGAGAGTGAGAGAGAGAGGAAGAAAGAAAGAGATGAGAGGAAGGAATAGAGTGAGAGAGAGGAAGAAAGCAAGATAGAGAAAGAGAGAGAGAGAAAGAAAGAGATGAGAGAGGAAGGAAGAGTGAGAGAGAGGAAGAAAGCAAGATAGAGAAAGAGAGAGAGAAAGAAAGAAAGAGATGAGAGAGGAAGGAAGAGAGTGAGAGAGAGGAAGAAAGCAAGATAGAGAAAGAGAGAGGGAGAAAGAAAGAGATGAGAGAGGAAGGAAGAGAGTGAGAGAGAGGAAGAAAGCAAAAGAGAGAAAGAGAGAGAAAGAGAAAGAGAGAGAGAGATGAGAGAGGAAGGAAGAGAGTGTGAGAGAGGAAGGAAGCAAGATAGAGAAAGAGAGAGAGAGAAAGATGAGAGAGGAAGGAAGAGAGTGAGAGAGAGGAAGAAAGAGAGAGAGAAGAGTGGAAGGAAGAGAGAGAGAGAAATGATAGAAAAAAGGGGAGAAAAAAAGAGAAATGAGAAAATGATTGAGGCAGAGAATGACAGGAAAGAGAGAGAAACAGAGAGAGAAGTGATTCTTGATTTAAAGCATATGGTAAAAGCACTTAAATAATAACAGAGAAAAACCCCCAGCCCTCACCTGTTTTTATTAATAGTTTTGCTGGTTGTTTTAGTTCATTTATTCGTTTATTCATTTATTCATTTATTCATTTATTTATTTATTCATTTATTCATTCATTCATTCATTCATTCATTCATTCATTTATTTATTTATTTATATGCCGCCCAGTCCCAAGTTTTTTCTTATTTCCAGATTTCATTTCTTCTTGGTGAGGTTCCGCCCATTGCTTCTTGTACTACCTTCAGGTGGCATGGAGAATGAATAGATGCCATCTGCTCTGTGGCAGCCCTTTAAGGATTGGGAAACTACTATTATATTCCCCCTCAGTTTTCTATTTGTTGAGCTAAACATACTAATTCTCTTGGTCATAGGATTTAGCCTCTAGGCCAGGGGTGTCAAACTCAATTTCATTGAGGGCCACATCAGGGCTGTGTTTGACCTCAGAGGGCCGGGGGAGGGCTTGCCCAGGGTGTGTGACCATGGTGGCATAGCACGGTATTTGGGGGGCAGTAGTTTTAAAATGGTGGGGGGGGGGGCAGACACTTAGGCTGTATGGGGCCCCAAAATTCCTGATGGCGGCCCTGTGTGAGGGATCAGTAAATATTTTCACAACCCTCTTTTTGAGTTGTGCAGTATACAGGTCCTCAATGGAAGGCAGGTTGGCAGTAATTGTTTTTTCTGCAATTCTAATTATCTTCTGAAGTCTGTCTGTCTTGTTGGGTTGCAGAAATAAACCAGACAGTTATAAAGGTGCAGATGACAGACTCAATCAATCCTCTGTAGAAAACTGAATTAGCAGCTCCTTGGGCAGTTTGAGCCTATTATGATTTATATTAATATTGATTGTTTTCTGATTGCTTATTTGTACCCAATGACAATCGTTATGTGTTGTATCTCATGATTCTTGACAAATGTATCTTTTCTTTTATGTACACTGAGAGCATATGCACCAAAGACAAATTCCTTGTGTGTCCAATCACAATTCACCAATAAAGAATTCTGTTCTGTTCTGTTCCGTTCCGTTCCATTTCGTTCTATTCTATTCCATTCTATTCTATTCTGATAAGTTGCACAAATACTGTCATTGCCTCCATTGGAATGCCAGCTCAGGATATTGGAGAAATAAAACTTTTTAGTAGCATCCAAAATCTTCACTCCAGTCCTACATCTTCATCTGACATAGCCCATGTTCTTAGTTTATGGAAATTAAACTGAGTAGATTATCTAGGTCCTCAGCAGTCAGGATTCAGGCCCGGCTACAGCACGGAAACTGCTTTGGTCGCGTTGATGGATGATCTCTGGTGCGCCCGGGACAGGGGTTTATCCTCTGTCCTGGTTCTTCTTGACCTCTCAGTGGCTTTTGATATGATAGACCATGGTATCCTTCTGCGCTGACTGGAGGGGTTGGGAGTGGGAGGAACTGTTCTTCAGTGGTTCTCCTCCTACCTTTCCGGTTGGTCGCAGTCGGTGTTAGTGGGGGGTCAGAGGTCGACCTCTATGTTGCTCCCTTGTGGGGTGCCTTAGAGGTCGGTCCTCTCCCCCCTGCTATTTAATATCTATTTATTTATTATTATTAGATTTGTATGCCTCCCCTCTCCGTAGACTCATCTACATGAAACCGCTGGGTGAGATCATCCAAGGTCATGGGGTGAGGTATCATCAGTATGCTGATGATACCCAACTTTACATCTCCACCCCATGTCCAGTCAGCGAAGCAGTGGAAGTGATGTGCCAGTGCCTGAAGGTTGTTGGGGTCTGGATGGGTGTCAACAGACTCAAACTCCACCCTGATAAGACGGAAGTGCTGTGGGTTTTGCCTCCCAAGGACAATCCCATCTGTCTGTCCATCACCCTGGGGGTGGGGGTGGAATTATTGACCCCGTCAGAGAGGGTTCGCAACTTGGGCATCCTTCTTAATCCACAGCTTACATTAGAAAACCATATTTCAGCTGTGGCGAGGGGGTTGTTTGCCCAGGTTCGCCTGGTGTACCAGTTGTGGCTCTATTTGGACCGGGAGTCACTGCTCATAGTGACTCATGCCCTCATCACCTTGAGGTTCGACTACTGTAACTCTCTCTACATGGGGCTACCTTTGAAGAGTGTTCAGAAATTTCAGATCATGCAAAATGCAGCTGCGAGAGGAATCATGGGCTTACCTAGGTATCCCCATGTTACACCAATACTCTGCAGCCTGCATTGGCTGCCGATCAGTTTCCGGTCACAATTCAAAGTGTTGGTCGTCACCTATAAAGCCCTTCAGGGCATCAGGCCAGAATATTTCCAAGACCACCTTCTGCCGCACGAATCCCAGCGACCGGTTAGGTCCCACAGAGTTGGCCTTCTCCAGGTCCCGTCGACTAAACAATGTCGTCTGGCAGGACCTAGGGGAAGAGCCTTCTCTGTGGTGGCCCCGACCTACTGGAACCAGCTCCCCCCGGAGATTAGAACTGCCCCCACCCTCCTTGTCTTCCGTAAGCTTCTTAAAACCTATCTCTGTCTCCAGGCATGGGGGAACTGAGACATCTCCCCCTGGGCCTATACAGTTTATGCATGGTATGTTTGTGTGTATGTTTCTTTTAATAAGAGGTTTTTAGTGATGTTTTAATTATTACATTTGTTATGTATTGCACTATTACTGTTGTGAGACGCCCCGAGTCTACGGAGAGGGGTGGCATACAAATCTAAATAATAATAATAATAATAATAATAATAATAATAATAATAATAATAATAATAATAATAATAATAATAGAAGGAATATCCACATTTATGGCAAACCTTTGGCTTCCTGATAAACTCTCATGGTTTTCAATGGCAATGAAATAAGGTAATCACCCCCACCCCCAGTATACATCAATGAAGAGTAGCAATCAGGGAATTTGCTGGTGTCCATAATTCTTTACTTTACTTACCAAAGCTTTACTGTGCTAAAAGCAGCTAAAATAAAATGGATAAAGATATAGGAATGGAAGAATTTGAAAGCCATATATTAGGGATAGATTTAGACTTATTACAAAGGAGTATGTATGACACTACAGTGTATGTATTACAGAAAATAAGTTTATTAGGATAATTTATGGATCACTGGGAAGTGCTGATTTTCCTTGTTTTATAATTGCACAAAATTGAAAAAATGGTGCAGTGTGGATATAAATCAGTGATCCTGACATAGAATTATATTGTTCCATACTTCATTAACTAAGCTGCAATCTTATGCCTCCATCCATCATCTACTGGTTTGCGAGGAACTTACTTCAACTAAGCATGCTCAGAACTGTAACTCAGAAATTCTGAACCAGATTTACTGAAATTATTATTATTATTATTATTATTATTATTATTATTATTATTTTATTAGATTTGTATGCTGCCCCTCTCCGTAGACTCGGGGCAGCTCACAACAATAACAAGAACAATGTAAGAACAAATCTAATAATTTAAAAAACGCTAAAAAACCCATTATTAAAAGCAAACATACACATAAACATATCAGGGGAGATGTCTCAGTTCCCCCATGCCTGACGGCAGAGATGGATCTTAAGAACTTTATGAAAGGCAAGGAGGGTGGGGGCAGTTCTAATCTCTGGGGGGGAGCTGGTTCCAGAGGGTCGGGGCCGCCACAGAGAAGGCTCTTCTCCTGGGTCCTGCCAAACGACATTGTTTAGTCAACGGGACCCGGAGAAGGCCAACTCTGTGGGACCTAACCGGCCACGATGAATTTCAGACGTTTTCCCATCCAATAATTCTTAGCAGCAAACCAGTTTTAAAAAGTATTTCTTATGATCAGAGAATGGCTGTACCACATACAAGTAGATGAGTCAGATCCAAGGCATAGTTGACATAAAGTATAAGCTATTTTCTATTCAGTCACTAATTCTAAATTGAAGTTGATAGGATTGCAGCCATAATCATATACTGCAGTATATAATGGTCTTACCAAGAAGAAATTCAAATCCTGTTTATATCTGCTATTGGTATTAGGACTACTTCCTGCCACCAGAATCAACCAGTCCAATTTGATCACTCCAGAAGAAACTATTCCCCATGTTATCAGCTTTTCGGAAGCTAAGATGATAGAAATGAGGTTACATCATTGAGTATTTGTTGACATTGTTTATCATTGGTTCATATGTGTACATCCACAGACATCCACAAACAAACAAACAACCATATATCATGCATGTTTCATTTACATTACATTTTCTTCATTGTATATTTTCAAGAGTTTGACTGGAATACACACTGAATATATGAATGAATATCACTTTGTAACCTAGTTTTCCTTGTAAGCCTAGTATCATACCATAGGGGTAATTAGATAATATTTTCATCTATGCTCATTCTCACATGCACAGTGGTTTGTACCTGATGCAATAAAAGGAACATCTTATCAAAGCCTTTACACTGATAAACACTGTAGACCAGTGTTTCCCAACCTTGGCAACTTGAAGATATCTGGACTTCAACTCCCAGAATTCCCCAGCCAGAATTCGCTCTCTGGGGAATTCTGGGAGTTGAAGTCCAAATATCTTCAAGTTGCCAAGGTTGGGAAACACTGCTGTAGACTGATAGGAAAAGGTTAATTGTACTTTGTTGTGACAACAGTGATTTTGTTCTAGGCGTGGTTCAATGAACATATATTCTTTTTGATAACTGCAGTCAAATGCCATCGTTTAGAACTAGGGGAAACTCAGGTTAGAAGCCACATTCAGACTGATAATAATGTCCTAGAGCTTATAGTTTACAACCAGGAAGACAAGGATGGGTTACATCTATTTTCTATTTTCCTTTTTTGTACACATGGGGCCGATATTATTATGTTTCCTTTGATGGCGAGTACAGTTCTTAAGGTTATCACGATCATTTGTTCGTTGGTTGACTCCAGGCCATCAGATAGTTTCATCATCTTTTCGCTATTTTATTATTACATTTTTCAATGGCTTCTGATTTTATGTTATTTCTAAGAGAATGCTGATCTTTCTTCATCAGACTGAAATGTTGAAATCTCACCATTGCAGTTTTAAATACAGAAGTTTGTTATGAATAACAAAGAAAAAAAGGTGAAATGTCTTCAGTTGTATGACTTGCCCCTTTATAGTTCAATGATAAGTTATTAATTTAATGAAAACTAGATCTAACTTACATTAGTGATCTTAGCCTAAATGCAGATGCTGATAGAGAAGTTAAATGCTACACAGTTATGTTTGTATTTTTTCCTTACCAGAAGTAATGACATACTCACATGCTAACATGCTCATAGCTAAAAATTTAATAAATAGCTAAAACAAAACATTAAGAACAAAATAAAGTCATTAAAATAATATTATGAAAGAAGATTTTCAAGTATGTCAAAGTTGAATAAAATAATTTTATATTTTAAAATTAATATATAATTAAATAAAAGTTTGAACTATATGGGATGAAAGATGGATTAATTTTACTTGTGTTATATGATTCTGATAACATAACCACTTTGATAACATAACCACATATGATTCTGATAAGACTTGATAACATAACCACCTACATATATATTTATATTAAAGCCTTCATGATACTTTGGCCCTTTTGCTCAAATACTTGGAACTAAAAGATAAATGAGAGATGATTTATTTTTCTGTATGAAACCTATGAATTTGCAGTCTTCTTTATCCATAATTTAGCAGTAAAATCATTATGTCTGCTACCAAATTCAACCTTTTCCCACTTACCCACACACAAACAAATAGAGAGCTTCACAAGGTCAGGAAATAATATTTTGTATAAAAAAATGATAAATAACCCAATCTCTGTCACAGAACAGTTTGAACAGTTTCGTGATATAGTATATGAATATATTTGATGCTAATATGTTTAAATATACATTTATGATTGAAGACTCCAGGATCAAATCTGGGTCAGTCACCAGGACCAGATGTTTAACCTTCTGAGCTTTTGGACTCATGCTGAAGCCCATCCTAAAGGAACTTATCTAGCAGAGGTTTCTCTGAGGATGGACTCTGCATGTTTTGTAGCAAGACTACTTCTAAACCACTTTATATAAAGTTCCAGGCAGTATAAAATAATGTTAGTAACATGCTGATATAAATAAAAATAGTGTAGCTGAAACTATTGACCTATGAGGAGACTTTGGATGAATGTAGTTTAAAATAGATGCATTTTGGCTCCTATGCATGCTCATTTTGATCATGTGACCATGGGGATGCTGTAATGGTCGTAAGTGTGAAAAATGATCATAAATTATTTTTTTCAGTGCCATTCTAACATTAAGCACTCACTAAATGAACTGTTGTGAGTCAAAAATAATCTGTACAACAGATTTCATTTCATTTCATTGACTTCTATGCCATCCAATCCCAATGGGATTCAGGGCAGCTTACAACAATAAATAGTATATGCATAAAGAAGTCAAATAATTAGTAATAAGAACATTAAAACCCATAATAAACCAAAATGAATTATCCAATTCATACAGGTCAGTTGCAGTCGGACATGATAAGATGTTACATTCACGGCCCCGACCCCCGAGGCCTAACCGCAAAGCCAGGTCTTCATAGCCTTTTGGAAGGATAGTAGCAGTGTGGACATTGGAGGATAGTTGGTTCCATAGTGTTTGGGCAGTCACAGAGAATGCTCTTTCTTGCGGGCACATCAACTTGCATTGTTTAGCCAATGGGACCTGGAGAAGGCCAACTCCCTGTGAGCTGATTGGTCTCTGGGAGGTATATGGCAGGAGATGGTCTCGTAAATAACAACCTTAATACAAAAACCTTAATACAAAAAAAGAGTTGATTGTAGATTGAATAAAGAACTAGTACAACCAAAAGGAAGGAAAATGCAAAATCATAAATGGAACTTGGAAAGAGGTAACCAGTATTGGGTTGAAGTACTGAAGGACAAATATATGCTAATTATTAGGAGTATTCTTCCTGCTTTAAAATATTAGGGCTATTCTTAGGGCTATTCTTCCTGTTTTCTGCAGTGGGAAATGGCTCTTGTACAGCCATATGATGTTGCCTTTAACTTTTGAATATTGTTTTGAATTTTAGGGAAAATTTTCAAAGGATATATGAAACACTGAGTTCTACCTACCTAGGGTACCTTGATTCATAATAACAAATAGAGATGAAGGAAACAAGATGACTTAGAATATGTAGATCAGGAAAATTGAGTCTGTTTCATTGGAAACTGGAAGTCATATTCCATTCTTTATAATTTCTCAGTAAATTTTAGCAATTACTTTCATTTGTTTGTTTTACTCACTGTCTCCTCATTTATATTTCCTCTGAACAATCTCAATGCACTTTAAAAAATAAAACTATACCAATGAAATCCTTTTTTCATAAGTGATTTTCTTTGGTATTTGTTTGTGACACTTATTCCAGTAAGCTTTTTCTTTAAATTCGTCTTAGCTTTAACATTTTTTTAATGCAACTGTCCCATACAAGCTGATTGCAATCCAGTTTTCCTGAACATACACTTTTAATAAAACCTAGTGTGATGGATTGCAATAGATGCTTTTCACCAGTGTTTCTCTCCATTTTGATAGATCATGAGTTTTCAAGGTAAGTGAAATTCATGTCCAATTTCTTTGAAGAAGAAATATGAGGGAATAGAGATAAGGTGGCTTTTTTTAAAAAAAGAAGAAGCTCAACTGATAGATCCAATTCAGCCCACATCAGTCTTCCTGGAACACAAAATGTCTTAAAAACCTTGATGAGAAAGGTTATCCCCAAACAACGCAGGGAATCATTGCATATTCTAGGAAAGACTCCATTTTTGAAAACAGCAGAGACAGCCAGTTAAAATAAGTGAAGATGGTAAGCGTTAGCATGCAAGTTCCATTATTAGCATTTGTGGACTATTGATAATATGTTTAGCTTTATCTTTGTCAATGAAATCTTTCCCATATAGGCTTTAGCAAGGCTGATTTGAAAATTTTGTTAATAAATCGAAGAGAAATTTACATGCTCTGGAGTCAGTTTATTGATTTTATACAAGTAAACTAGACAACAGAATAACTGAGTTGGAAAGGACCTTGGAGGTCTTCTAATCCAATCCCCAGCTCAAACAGGAAATCCTATACCAATTCAGACAAAGGTTGCCAATCACTTCTTAAAAACCTCTAGCACTGGAGCACTCAGAACTTCTAGAGGCAAGTTGTTCCACTGAGAAATTGATTAACTGTCAGGCAATTTCTCCTTAGTTCTAGGTTGAATTGTAACAATCAGTAAATTCCCGAGCTCTAAGCTAAGTTAGGAAACTGGTCGCAATAGGAGTATGAAAAATCACTTTAACATTACTAGTAAGAAAATGTATGGATTGTCCTTGAGATCACCAAAAGTCAAACTCTGCTTAATGTTTCACCTATATTTTGAGTTGCCCCTCCTTGCTTCCCAAAGGAGACTGCAGTGGCAATTATTCTTGATAAGAACAGGGCAGTGTTCTTAATAAACTTAAATAGATTGGAGGTCAAAATTGCAAATTGCAACTTTTGCATTTACCAGTACCATATATCTTGCTTTGTACAACTGCCTTTCTATCATTTATCTTTACAGTGGTACCTCTACTTAATTCATTCCATGACCAGGTTCTTAAGTAGAAAAGTTTGTAAGAAGAAGCTATTTTTTCCCATAGGAATCAATGTCAAAGCAAATATTGCGTGCGATTGGGGAAACCACGGGGAGGGTGGAAGCCCTGTTCCCTCCCAGGAGATTCCTAGAGAGGCCCCATGGAGGCTTCTCCCCACATTTTCCGGCCCTGTTTCCTCCCAGAAGATTCCCAGAGAGGCCCCATGGAGGCTTCTCCCCACATTTTCTGGCCCTGTTTCCTCCCAGGAGATTCCTAGAGATGCCCCACAGAAACATCTCCCCACCTTTTCCGGCACTGTTTTCCCCCAGGAGATTCCTAGAGGCCCCATGCAGGCTTCTTCCTGCCTTTTCTGGTTGCAGTTTTGGAGGCTCGGGTTTGTAAGTGGAAAATGGTTCTTGAGAAGAGGCAAAAAAACCTTGAACACACGGTTGTTATCAAGAAAAGTTCATAAGTAGCAGTGTTTGTAGGTAGAGGTACCACTGTATACTTATTTATTTTCTTAGTTTGTGGCTTGCCTCTTTTTCCTTATCTCTTTTGTTTTCTTTTTATTTTTTCTTCAGTTTTAAATATTGGGTTGACTGTGTATGTTAAAAACAGATACACATATCCATCCATCCATCCATCCATCCATCCATCCATCCATCCATCTATCTATCTATCTATCTATCTATCTATCTATCTACCCTCTATCTAAATACAGTAAATGTAAGTCCTTCATATGCTTATTTGCCTTCTTAGTAAATGCCTGTTTCTACAGAATGGGCTAATGTTAGTTCTTTCCACTCGATTCCACTCGATCTCTTCTCTAGGCTTTGAGTTCTCCAATTGATTCTCCCAATTGATTCTCGGTCAATTCATTGCTCAATAACTGTGGGAGTGATGTTCCTATAGCGGGAGGCCTATGTTATAAATAGAAAAAGCTGTCTTTGATATTGTTCTTAGGCATTTATGACTGCATTCAATTTAGGTTCAATGCAAATTCTGGTAAGTCTGTAATAAATAATTTTCAAGACCGTTTATAGAAACCCAAATAAATGTCTACTCTAAGTTCAGCCCTTCTATTTCTTTTGAATTCAGTTTCTATAAAATCATTTAAATATGTTAAAGGGTTAAATAAGGTTCAGGAGGGAAGTGTTTTTAATAGGAAAGTGAACACAAGAACAAGGGGACACAATCTGATGTTAGTTGGGGGAAAGATCAAAAGCAACGTGAGAAAATATTATTTCACTGAAATAGTAGTAGATCCTTGGAACAAACTTCCAGCAGACATGGTAGATAAATCCACAGTAACTGAATTTAAACATGCCTGGGATAAACATATATCCATCCTAAGATAAAATACAGGAAATAGTATAAGGGCAGACTAGATGGATCATGAGGTCTTTTTCTGCCGTCAGTCTTCTACGTTTCTATAGATAGATAGATAGATAGATAGATAGATAGATAGATAGATAGATAGATAGATGATAGATAGATAGATAGATAGATAGATAGATAGATAGATAGATAGATAGATAGATAGATGATAGATAGAGAGGCAGGCAGGCAGGCAGGCAGGCAGGCAGGCAGGCAGGCAGACAGACAGACAGACAGACAGACAGACAGACAGATAGATTTATTTATTTATTTATTTATTAATCAGATTTGTATGCCGCCCCTTTCCGCAGACTCGGGGCGGCTCACAGCAATCGCCATACAATGTAAACAAATCCAATATTTAAATTAATTTTAAAACACCACGAGTTAAAACCAATCATACACACTAGCATACCATACATAAATTTTGTAAGCCTAGGGGGAAGGGAACATGTCAATTCCCCCATGCCTGACGACAGAGGTGGGTTTTAAGGAGCTTACGAAAGGCTAGGAGGGTGGGGGCAACTCTGATATCTGGGGGGAGTTGATTCCAAAGGGTCGGGGCCACCACAGAGAACCCTCTCTGAGGGGGTTAGTGACTCCCCCCCCAGGGTGATGGACGGACAGATGGAATTGTCCTTGGGAGGCAAAACCCACAGCCACTCCGTCTTATCCGGGTTGAGTTTGAGTCTGTTGACACCCATCCAGGCCCCAACAGCCTCCAGGCACCGGCACATCACTTCCACTGCTTCGCTGACTGGACACGGGGTGGAGATGTAGAGCTGGGTATCATCTGCATACTGATGATACCTCACCCCATGCCCTTGGATGATCTCACCCAGCGGTTTCATGTAGATATTAAATAGTAGGGGGGAGAGGACCGACCCCTGAGGCACCCCACAAGGGAGTAACCTAGAGGTCGACCTCTGACCCCCCACTAACACCGACTGCGACCGACCAGAGAGGTAGGAAGAGAACCACTGAAGGACAGTGCCTCCCATTCCCAACCCCTCCAGCCGGTGCAGAAGGATACCATGGTCGATGGTATCGAAAGCCGCTGAGAGGTCAAGAAGCACCAGGACAGAGGATAAACCCCTGTCCCGGGCCCGCCAGAGATCATCCATCAGCGCGACCAAAGCAGTTTCCGTGCTGTAGCCGGGCCTGAATCCTGACTGCTGAGGACCTAGATAATCGGCTTCTTCCAAGGACCGCTGGAGTTGGAGCGCCACCACCTTCTCAACAACCTTCCCCATAAAGGGAAGGTTGGAGACTGGTCGATAGTTGTTGAGAATGGCTGGGTCCAGGGAAGGCTTCTTGAGGAGGGGGCACACAAGTGCCTCCTTGTAGGGATCCGGGAAGGACCCCCTCCCCAAAGAAGCATTGACAATCTCCTGGACCCAGCTCCGTGTCACCTCCCTGCTGGCCGAAACCAGCCAGGAGGGACACGGATCCAGTAAACAGGTGGCGGAACTCACAGCTCCAATGGCTTTGTCCACTTCATCAGGTGTCACCAGATCAAACTCTTCCCAGACAGGTGGACAAGTACGTGCCCCAATCACCTCAACTGACTCGTTGTCAGTCGACTCTGTATTCCAATTGGAGTCGAGGTCCGCTCGGATCCGAGCGATTTTATCAGCGAAAAACGTGTTAAAATCCTCGGCACTACTCTGCAAGGGCTCCCCAACTCCCCCCTGATTAAGAAGGGAGCGGGTCACCCTAAACAGAGCGGCCGGGCGGGATTCCGCTGATGCAATCAAGGCGGAATGATACGCGCATCTTGCCGCCTTGAGCGCCACTTTGTAAGTCTTAACATGTGCTCTTACAAGTGTTCGATCGGATTCGGACTTACTCTTCCTCCATCACTTCTCTAGACGTCTCTTCTGGCGTTTCAACTCCCGGAGCTCCTCGTTGAACCATGGAGCTCTACGGGGTCTAGTGCCGCGGAGAGGTCGCAACGGCGCAATTCGGTCAAGAGCCTCCGCTGCAGCCTTGTTCCAGGCCTCAGCCAGAGACTCTGCCGAACTGTGTACGAGTGTATCTGGAATAACCCCAAGCGCCTTCTGAAAGCCCTCTGGATCCATCAGGCGTCTGGGGCGGAACAGCTTAATCGGTTCCGCCTCCCTGCGGGGAAGGATTGGAGCCAGGAAGTCAAGCCGCAGTAGAAAATGGTCTGACCATGACAAAGGCAACACTTCTAAGCCCCTTAGTCTCAGACCATTACTCAGTTGCTCAGAGAGGAATACCATGTCGGGTGCATGCCCCCCCTCATGAGTCGGACCCTGTACTACTTGGGTCAGGTCCATGGCTGTCATGGTGGCCATGAACTCCTGTGCCAGTCCAGAGGTTTCACCGAGCGACGGCAGGTTAAAGTCCCCCAAGACAATAAGTCTGGGGAACCCCACCGCCAACCCGGCTACCTCCTCGAGTAGCACAGGCAGGGCTTGTGACACGCAGCTGGGAGGCAGGTACGTGAGAAACAAGCCCACCTGGACCCCTAAGTCCAACTTCACCAGGAGGGACTCACAGCCCGCAATCTCTGGAGCAACGAGTCTACGCAAGCCAAGGCTCTCCCTGGCTATAATAGCCACTCCTCCCCCCCCTTCCCTGGGGTCGAGGCTGATGCCATATCTGAAACCCGGCTGGGCAAATTTCAGAGAGAGAGACTCCTCCCTCTGGGCCCAGCCAGGTTTCAGTGACACATGCCAGGTCGGCCTCCTCATCCAAGATCAAATCCCGGATGAGGAGAGCTTTATTTACCACCGACCTGGCATTGAGTAGCAGCAGCTTGAGCCCAGGGCCAGAATTACACTCATCACCAGCACCCAGGATTGGGTTCACAGAGCCGGAACAAGGGATCGTTATTACGCAACGATCTCTCGTTCCCCTGGAACGGCTAGCTCTGTGGCCCCCGCCATATCTGCCTCTCCCCAGCAGGACCGGAATATTCCGACCCCCTACCACCTCAGACATCGGTGCCCCCTCCCCTCCTGCCTCTCCTGTGTCAGGTAGGCTAATCAGGTCATTCATACCATTTCCATTCATTTCATCCATACCAAAGTTCCACCCAGCCCACCCATAACAATCATTCATTTCATACATATCATCATACCCACCCCAATAATTCATTAGTTTTAAAACCCCTTCTAAGAAATTAGCTAAAATATTAATTATTAAAAATTCAATATAGATTCAATTAAAAAGAAAAACAATATAAAAAACCAATTACACTAAATAGGATATTAATTAACACTAAGTTATTCTCAAGATCTTAATAGAATAACATATAATTATTAAAAAATCATTAAAGTTATAAAGTGCTAAAGTTATAGAGTGCAAAAAATATAGGAAATAATTAACATGATATTCCATCAGGTCAGCAACACAGCACCAGTTCTAAAGAGTGAGTTTTGGAGAGAAAAGTTCAATGACCAAGGAGAAGTCCAAGTATATTGTTTTTCAGGATCTTGGGATCTTTGGTGCCAGCCACTTCCACTGGCTGGCACTCTCAGTTCTTTCTGTGGATCCACAATCACCTTTTCTCCTCCTCTGCTCCCAGTCTCCAGTCCCTCTACAGTCTTACATGGTTTTAGTACAGACTCCATGTGGGCTCAGTAAAATGAGTTTCAACCTCTGGCTCCGACTCGGTCTCCTCCTTCCTTGTAAGTCCACCTATTCCGATGGCCCCTCCGATACCGGGTGCCAGACAGATAGATGATGGATGGATGGGATGTGTGCTTCCAATTCATTGTTTACTACTGGTGACTGACTGGACAGGTCCCTCCAGTTTTCGTCGCAAGGTTTGCCTCCTTCCTAGGTCTGAGAAAGAGCAATCAGGCTATTTCAAAACCAAAGCCACCCAGCTGGCTTTGTATCTCAGGCAGGATTAGAATTCAGAAACTCCCAGTTTTAAGCCTGATGCTTTAATCACTGAATCAAATGGGTGTAGAAGATAGAAGGAAATAATAATAAGAATATATAGAGAGGAAGATTTTAAAGGTATTATTGTGGGTTCAAAAATACTTAACAATCCCTTTTATGACATGTTTTGAAGTTCTAAATAACAAAATGACATTGGATCTTCTTTTTTTTTAAGTGAGGAAAAGATTTCATCACATTATAGCAAAAGGGAGAATGACAAAATGATAGGCAATCTGGCAAGCTCTTTTGGAGAGAGGCAGACTGATCTTTATTAAGCTTTTGGTATGAGTTAGAAGAAAAAAATATTTCTTTCCTCCCCTCCTTCTGTTGCTCATATGATAAATTTCAGAAAGTGAAGGAAAGTATAAGGTGTGAAAGTTTTTAAAGCAAGGGCTGGCAACCATATTCAGCCTGAAGGAAAAATTATTTCTTTGCAATGTATTGGGGACTACATTCCTAATGAAAGGAAAGCTAGTCCTGAAAAGAATAAGTATTAGAGAGAACATCATTAATGCATTTCATTTCAATGCAGCTTTAAATTCTTCATGCATTTGTATATTTATATTAACCATGTCAGTTAATCAATTAATTCTTTAATTAGAGACTTGAAAAATATGTTTTATTAGATTCGTTAATAATTTCCCCAGTTATTTATATAAACTTTAATTTTATAACCCTGGGCCTTTGATAGCGGTAGTTTTTTGTTTCTGAGGTTAACAAATCCTCAGTCTCTGGGATATGAAATGGACCTACATGGACCTACATTTTATAACACTGTAAATTTCACTATGTTCTAATTCATATTCAAGAGGTAAACTGAACGATTTTCAGAAAGAGCACAAAAAGATAGGATTGAAATAATCAAATTTATCAATCTGTCAAACATGGAATAGTTTATCAGTCTGTTTAAGATTGTGCAGAAACTCAATCTATTTCTTTCAGGTGACTCCAGAAAGTCCATGAACTACCAAATGCTTATTTTTAGAGTTATTGTTATCAGTATATTGCATTTATATCATCCAATGCCAAGCATCTTAATTATATGTAGAATTCATTAACAAAAGCAGGAAGACAAGTGTAATGAAAGAGGTCAAATCAATAGCAATTTCAAAGGCTAAATTGTGGAAGAACAAAATTGGAAGACTAATAGAGGAAGAGAGATGGTAATTATCTATTTCATAAACTATTAATTTTCACAGTTCTTTTCAGATTATGTTGTTGATGAAACTTGGTACTCAGTAAGAAAATGTTAATGGGATTTACATTTTGTTTTGCTTAGGAGAGTAAGCGAATAATTCAACTATTACAGAGACTCTACTTAAGTTACACTGCTCTATAAAATCACCACTGTTTGATTTTTAGAAGTAGTTCATATTGGAGAATGTGCATGAAGCATTTTCTCCAGGCTGTATATTCATGGTTATAGACATATAGGACAACATGCATGGCACTTCAAGCTGTACAAATGTTTAATAATAATAGGAAGAAGAAGACGAACTTATATTCTTTGATAATATCTTTAATGTTATCAAACAAGACACCTGCCTGTGTCAGATCCTTGGAAAGGACTTGATAGATGGACTAAAATGTGAAATCCAATCTAAACATCTGACTGACTATGCTACTGAATAATAAATTTCTGAACCTCGTGAGATCCTTCCAATAGCGCCAGATTTCCATGAAAAATCTTGTACAGAATTCCCTGATATCTATATTATTTAGGATATTTATTTTATTTGTCATGTTAGTGCAAATTTGCATTGCACATGATCACTCCATTTTGCTTGCTCCTTAAAAAGTATATTGGATGTTAAACATATTCCTACACAGAGACCTTTTATATGGAAATCCTAAGGAATTCAACTATAAGAATGCTGCCCTGGAGAAGGAGTCACTGTGCTCCAAAAGTCCTTCATGTACACATGAACCAGATTCTATGACAACTTTAACAATAAATGACTATGAAATGGAAGACTGAATAGCTCCAGTGACCCTTATGCACCCTATATACAGTGACCATCTGTCCATAATGATCTTTGAGCTCACTGCAAAGTACACTCTCCCAGATGGCTGATTACCCTTTGAAAGGTTCCAGCTTTTGTCCCACTACTTTAGTGTGAATGAATGGCCCACATATGAATATGAAACCATGCAACAATGCTTGTTTTTCATGCTTCTGAAGGTGTTGCATTGATCGATTATGTATAATCAAGTCATAAATGGAGAAGCTACTTTATACACTGTGTTTGGCCATATGGTAGAAGAAAGAAGAAAATAAATCAAAAGCATTTGTTAAATCATTCCAAGTATTTGCATCTTTTCCTAGCTTTCTTCCCCTTGATATTTGCTACTGCTCTCCCCTATCTATTTTATTGTTCTTATATGATATTGTTCTTATATGATTTCTTCTTAAATATAAGATAGTTTAAAAGCAAGTACAATTTTGTAAGACTTTACAACTAAGAACAGAGAATGGACTCACTCCCACAGGAATGTTTAGGGTCATTGTCCACAACGACTTGAGCTTATCCTTTCACTTCACACTTTACAAAGAAGGAAGTTTAAATTAAACTTTATTCTAAAAATAGCTGATTGGCATGTAGAAGTCAATCAAGTCAGTACTTAATTATTCATCAAAACAAGCCTTAAATGCTGCATTTACATATTGTTCACTTATTACATTATCCCTTTCCTATTTTTTAACTTCCTATCTCTGTTAATATCACCATCAATATTATTTAGACCATGATGTAAAGCTGCTGGCAGCATCACTATAATAAGCCAACTAAGGATAACCTGTGCATTTTTCCCTATAATAGTCCCTGTACAATTGTCAAAATTATTATCATAAAATCATAAAACATAAAGATGAGTCTTCGGAGAGGGGCGGCATGCAAATCTAATAATTTTTTATTATTATTATTATTATTATTATTATTATTATTATTATTATTATTTATTTTCCCCCACTGCAGTTGTCTGTAGTTGTCCTCCAGTTATGTTTAACTTGGCAATTGGAATCATGTTCAAAGACATAATGATTTATCTAAAACAGAACTTGGATATTTATCATCATACATCTGAGATTGTTCATCTACACTATCACCCCTATGAGCAGTACCAGAAACATGGCCGGTTAAAAACCTAGTCCTTTTCTTTCCCTTTGCTTTTCCCCTTTCTATAACATGCTACTTTCCTTTTCTACATATACACATTTGCATTTTTAGACCAAAGAGGTATTCCCCATTTGGGTCAGCTACTGGTGACTGCATTAACAAATGTTTGTCATGCTGACACATCCACAGTAATTACTTTATATTTTGTAGTGCTTCCAAGAATTTTCAAATAATCTTTTTGGCCCTAACCATCCAGTGGGAGAGATGGGATTAGTTTAGGAAATTTAATTAAGCTTACTTAAGAAATCTTAATTAATCAACCATCTCCAATATGCTACTCTCCTGCTGGGGCCCTAAGTCATATGGCAGAGCCAGGTCTTCAGGTTCCTGCAGAAGGACAGAACAGTGGGAACCAATCCCAGCTCAGGGGCTAAGATATTCAAATGGGCAGGAGACCTGGCAGAGAGGTCTCTTATTCTGGACTCCACCAACCAAACTTTTTTCACCAATGGGATCTAACGTAAAATATAATTGATAATAATCATCACAGCTAGCCTTTTTTATAATATCTCCTTGTTCAATATCTGGCAAGCTATTGAAACAGTTAATCAAATTTGTCTCTAAAGGTTCTTTAGGAAACTGCCTTGCTGTGGGAGATTGTTTACTCAGGCTGTCTTTTCTCAAGAACAGTGAAGGTAGAATGTCCTTGGAGTTACTTACCTTTATGCTGCCCCAATTACATTTTAAAGTAAAAGCACTCTTATTGCCAAGATGGGTTATTAATGAGCTATATCCCTCTGTGTGAAACATAGATAGTAGGAAGACCTCAAATTTGCACAGAAATGCTACATTTTCAACAATATGCTGGTGATAGCAGGATGTTTAAATGTTAGAAGGATTTGTTTAGAGTCTCTCTTGGATGGAAGCCATTCAACCTTTTGCAAATCAATCAATTGGCTTTCACTGCAAAAACTGACAGAGAGAAAAAATGAATAGACTTCTGTAACCCTGTTTATTTACTCTGTTGTTTTGGATGAGTAGAGTGATACTATTTAATCAGGCTCAATGCCATGTTGGGCTTTATAGGTAACAACCAGCACTTTAAACTGCACTTGTAAGCAAACTAGCAACTAATACAGCTTGTGGAGCAAAGGTGTTACATGGGCATATTGATGTAACAAAATGCCCATTATTGCTCAATCAACTGCATTGTGGACCAATTGAAGTTTCTAGATGGTGTTCAAGAGAGCACAAACTTCACATAGAGCACATTGCCACATTCAAGCCACAAAGTGACTTATGTCTTGATTGACTGTATGGAGGGCATTCTAGTGTAGTAAAGGGTGCAAACTAGTGCAGTAGAGGTTGTTGGCATCTACTGAGAACTGTTATTCATACAGAAGATAGAGTCCAGGGAGATTAGCATTCTACTGACTAATATTGAAGGGGAAAGTGCAATCTTGAAGTGTAATAACCCCCTATCTGGGTACCCCAAACACTGACAGAATTCAGACTTTAGGATTGAAGGGAGATAATGATGGTGATGATGATAACAATGATGATGATGACAATAATGATGATTAGAGGTGTCAAACCTATGGCCCATGGGCTGGATGTGTCACGTGGTGACTCTGCCCTTGCCCAATTTAGCAAACGGGGAAAATGTAATGCCAGCATGATGACACCCATTTGATGACAATTACAATGATGATGATGATGATGATTTTGATGATGATATACTTGCCACCCAACTGCCAGTGGTTGTTTTCAAATTGTTAAAACATTTAAAACCAAGGAAATGGCAAAAAGAAAAAGATAGCAAAAATTATAATGCTGAAAAGGAAAAGAAACAAGCTCCAAAAGGGTCTTGAACCACCCTTGGAAAAGCCTAGGTGAAGAGCCAGGTCTTTAGGATCCTTTGAAAAACCTGTAGAATGGAGTGGGGGCAGGCTGTCCAAATATTGGGGAAAAGCTCTTTCCAGAGAGGAAGCATTTTATGGTTCTGCTTCTGACATTCTGGCTAAAATCTTTGATCCTGCAGATGTTGGTATCTGCATCTGAATTTGGGTAAGAGGATTTATCAGTGGCACCTTTTTTTTCTGACTTGACTCTGCCCATAGAGCAAGATTAAATTCCAGTTAGCATATCATACATCTTCATCTTGCATTTTTAAATTGATTCTGATGTTGTGCATCTGATAATGTTCAGATATAGGATCTGTGATTATGTGGTGTCAAGCAGGCTTTGACAGCAAATGTCCATTTTCCAGCATTCCAGTCACTCATGAGTACATTCTTTTTTGATGTTGCATTTATCATCTTCTGACATTTTTCTCAGAATGCTTCAATATCCTTTTTCCATTGCATTTGCAGAAAATGCATACATTTAAATAACATCAGTGTTTACTAGATGTCTATTAACTCTAATAGATATGAACAGGCACACTTCCATTCAAAGTCCAGGAAAGAAAAAACTCAACTCCACATTGATAGAAATGAGTACTTTTAGTAGACAAGAAGTGATCGTGGCAAAAGGAAAGCAAGTTCTGAAGCAAAAGGCGTGCAAATGCATATACAAAGAATCCCCAAACCCTCCGTCAGAACCCCCTGGGCAAATCACCTAATCCCCACGTCCCATGATGTCAGGTGGGTACATCGGCCACTTGAGCTTCCACATGGTATGTTGCAGCCATTGATCTTGAGCAGACTGTAAACATGTCCATGTAGCCTGGCAGTGTGATGGGAATTTTTCTCCATAACCTCCTAATCAAATACAAGTAGAGACATCTCCAGCATGCTTCCCCAATCCCCACCCCATTACCTAACCTTCCACCCCACCCATCCCCATTTATATCGCAGCCGAAGCAAGCAAGCAGTGTGGACTACTAATAAGCACTACTGTTTATTACGTTATAGCTAAGCATATACTTATCAATGTCCCTTTTGCATATCTTTGCCACTACATTTGGGAGGGGGCTGGATTAATGCTCTAATACACTTTTTCTATTTTTCCAATCATAGAAGTAATTTCCTTTTCAATTGTTATGTTAAGCTTAGAATTAGCAAACTAAACCAAACCAGGTCAAGTTAAACATAAATATTAAATCGCAAAGCAAAGCAAACCATTTCCATTTGTATTCCTACCCATTAAAAAAAAGAAAAAAACAGGGATTCAGAAATATTCTAAAATTAGATGTCTTAGAGGTATTTGTCCTTATTTATAAGAATATATAAAATTCTGTCTTGGACTTTGTTTTTTAAGCGGAAGGCACTAGAGTGCCTTCCATCCCCTGTCCCATTGCTCTCCTATATCTCCTATTCCTTTCTTCTATTCCTATATCTCTTTTTCTATTCTTTCATTGATATGTTCTATTACTATATCTTCTTTTCTATTATTTATTAGATATATTTTACTATGAGTATCTCCTCTATAAACTTCATCATATATTTTACTATGTGTGTGTATATATATACCCACTAAAATTCTCATTGTATATTGGACAAAATAAATAAATAAATAAAACATAATCTGATCTAGCCCAGTAACTGCATTTACACAGAAACCAGCATCTCTGATTGAAAAGGTGAATTAAATTATGATGTTTGTGACAGCTGTGCACTGTAAATTTGGGGAAGAACTGGGTTCATAACAATATATACTATATTTGGTTTAGCTGTATCTCAATAAAACATATATTATAGAAGATAGCATAGAAAAAAGAACAGTTATGTGAAAAAAAAATACAAATTACAATATAATTCACTTATATTAAAAAAAATTCAGGTAATACCCCATACATTTTACAAATCAAAAAATCATATGATATATGAGTTACAAAAATAAGAAATCTGTGTCTGAAAAGAGACAGAATAGAATAAAAGTTAGTGTATGTATCTGCAACATCTGCTTTTCATAGGAGCCCATACCGTATGCTATGTTATCAAGATGAAAATCTATCATGCTGTTAGTATCAAGAACTGTCCACAAGGTCTCACTAAAAATGCCTTTCCAGTAAGAGGGAATTATTATTTACTCTAGCAATAGCTCCAAAACTGTGTTATACAGTGCTATACATTGCTGATAGCAAAGATTTGATATGTTATTGTTCTGAATCAATTATAAATGAGTCCAGAATTAATCAATCTTATTTATTCAACCCAAAGTTTAATTTCTGATGTAGGAAGCACGTATCAAATTTCTTTTAAACTAAGGACTTTCAGTAGTTTCCTAATAAATTTATGCAGCCAGCTTTGCCCTATTCTCACTGCTAAAAACAAGACAAGAGATTTCCTTGTTAGGATGGCTATGGGAAACCTATGGGGTATGAATGATGAATGAAGAGGCTCTTCCACTTCACCCATCTCTCATGTAGTAATTAAACATTTGGTAGCAATTTTGAAGATGGTTCTGAGAATCACAAGAAGCATTTGGAACTCTAGAACAATCGTTTCCTACTTGACAATGAAACTATATTTCAATAGCGGTCCTTGGCTTTGATATTACAAAATTTAAATGAATATACATTTATCTTTAGTTCAGCGTATCCCAAACTGGGACTTTTCAAATGTCTGAAGGACACATTTCTCTTTCCCAACCCAATGACTTTGGTGTCTGAGAATTACAAGAAGAATTACAGTGCACAAAATATGGACGACATCATATTTGTGATTTATTCTACATATATAAGAATAAAGAAGCACAGAAAGCAAATAAGAACAAACCCACAGGAAACAGTAACAATGATGGAGGAGAGGAAAACATTTTGCCCTAAGAGCAGCATTTCCAATAGTGTCAAAGTATTTCTAGTCCTACAGAGGTGTAAAGGCTTTTGGTGATTATTGCCGAGAGCACTTCTAGGTAATCAATGATCAGAAAATTAGAGAGAAGAGAATATCAGAATGAATTCAGCAGCATCCCAGCACACATTAGAACTCACATAACGCACTCAAAAAGGAAATCAGGCAGCTATCAAATGATCCTAATTTCTCCTGTTCAAAAGAGCTTTTTTGTGGGGGGAACTAGGTTCAATGCACCTTTTTCTCCTGTGTTTAATGGAAGATTTTCTAAAAAATTGTCAGATAAATTTTTGTACAGGGCCATTGAAATACCACATATGTGCTATTCTACTTCCCATATTATCATGCATCAAAATCACACACACACACACACACACACACACACACACACACACACAATGTAGGTGAAACCCTTTGTAGGTTTTCTCTTGTTTGACAGGAAACTACACAGTATGTATAATGTATCTTAAGTTCTGTGCAATGGCAGTGAAAATTCATAGAGATAGTCAGTGAACTTGGATAGGGACAAATTCACTGCAAATTCTTTTATTTGTTGCCACTACTTGCTGCCATTAACAATGTTTTATATTTAATATTTTTTCCTCTATTGAAACTTCCTCATCCCAGGACCACAGTAATTAGCTTCCTCCACTTCATTGACAGGTTCATACTAATAGTTTTAAAATTTTACTCTTAATCTAAATGGTAGTCTGTTTTTATTTATTATTATTATTATTATTATTATTATTATTATTATTATTATTATTATTATTATTATTATTTAGATTTGTATGCCACCCCTCTCCCAAGGGTTTTACAGTCAAGCACAGTTCAAAAAACTATTTGGGTCTTGTATTCTCTACTTTGTATTTGCTATTTTATTGCCCCATTACTGTATTCCTTTTTTTTGTTTTCTTATTATTTTATGCTGGTGATTGATTTATTAATATTCCAGATGAAGCCACTGAGCAAGGTTATTTGCTAGCATAACACAATGCCTCAAGGTAATCAGTCACAAGAGCTTGCCTCTGTCACACCGATCCTAAGCTGCATGAATGGATGAATGAATGAAATGGTGAAAGGTAACAAGACTAAAGAGAAATCTGGTATTATCAAGAGAATTTTTAAAAAAGCTCTTATTTCATGGAGAACGGAAAGCTGAAGTATGTTGGAGTGTGTAAATAGAATTCAAAGATTGAAAGTCTTCCTCCCAAAAGTCCTGCACTTATTTTTCAGTCCAATGGCTGAAGATCCTACAGGCAGAAGAAAACACACTACTCACACTACTCACAAGAGCCTACAAAGCTTTTGCCAGACCCATCCTAGACTACTGCTCATCTGTCTGGAACCCATACCACATCTAGACATCAACACCCTTGAAAATGTCCAAAGATATTTCACCAGAAGAGCCCTTCACTCCTCCACTCGAAACAGAATATCCTACGAAAATAGACTAACAATCCTGGGCCTAGAAAGCCTAGAACTACGGCGCCTAAAACATGATTTGAATATTGCCCACAAGATCATATGCTGCAACGTCCTACTGGTCAATGACTACTTCAGCTTCAACCACAATAACACAAGAGCACGCAACAGATTCAAACTTAATACGAACCGCTCCAAACTTGACTGTAAAAAATATTATTTCAACAATCGAGTTATCGAAGCATGGAACTCATTACCGGACTCAATTGTGTCAACTCCTAACCCCCAACACTTCTCCCTTAGACTCTCCCCGATTGACCTCTCCAGGTTCCTAAGAGGCCAGTAATGGGCGTACATAAGTGCACTGGTGGTCTTTTCGTCCCCTGTCCAATCGTCTTTCCTTTCTTTCATCTATCTTATATATTCTCTCCCTATCATATATCCTCTCCTCTAAGTTAACTTTCACCCTCATTTATATTACCACATGTCTATTTTTCTTCCTATGTATTTGTGTATTGGACAAATGAATAAATAAATAAATAAATTTTAAAAAGAGGAAAAATCAGGCCAAGAACCACAAATGAAGTGGCAAATCTCTTTCTCTACAAACTGGATGAAGTAACTGCAATGACTGATGGAGGCAAACAATTACTGCCAAGGTTTTGGACTCAGTAATGGGCTGCTACACCCACGGGGGTGGGGGTGGGAGACACAGTGGTGGTAGTAAGTTTATGCACTGTTTATTGAAAGCTTAATAGTATTTTTATTGTCCTTCCTGTCTTTAGTACCTTAGTATAAGCCTTAATTACTTTTAAAATAGGAAATAATTAAATAGCTTATTTTTATCCATAAACACTTTAATCATTTTAATCATTATCTAGAACTGAACTTTTATAGCAATTAAAAGAAAATTGACCTACTTGCCTAATCTGTTATCATATTGAACCTTGTGGGTTCAGTACAAAACCTTAAAATGTTACTGTGCTCCTCAACAAATAATGCTGTCTATCATTTGTCCATTTTGTGGCTGTTTAAATAATGTGACTTAATTAACTGAAAAAAGGGTCTAAGCACTTATTTGAAAACTTATCTAAACCACTCCCATCCAGTCACATGACCTTTAAGCCACCCTGATCACATGTTTGTAAAGCCACTCTCACCTGATCACATGGCTGACAAGCCACACCTCCAAAATAAGCCACCCCCACAGTGTGGCAGTAAAAATTTTGGCAGCCTATCACTGCTTGGACTTTTGGATTAATTCCTTCAGTTATCTTGCCAAGATTTCAGAAATGGTTGGCCATTGTTTCCTTTCTAGGGCTGAGACAAAGTGACTGGCTGAAGGTCAGCCAGCTGGCTTGACACCTAATGTAGGTCTAGAATTCTCAAGTTTCTTATCCTGATGCCTTAACCACTACACCAATGTGACACTCTTAAAATCTGTTTAGTGAAGCAGAAGTGATGAAATATTTCATGTGCAAGGTAAAACAAAAGTAAACAAAATAAGCCCCTTATCAATAGGTGGACAAAATAAAAGTAAGAACAGGTTCAACAATGAAAAAGGCACACTTTTTATGAAAAGTAAGATGCCTTGAAATTTCAGAAGTGCATCTGCTTTTTTTAAAAAAACCTCACTGTAAACATTAACACATTCAATAGTTGTCAACTCTTAAATGGAGCAGGCCTTTAATATTATAGGCTGGTTTGATAATTTCAGCTGTACTCTAAATATATACCATAAGACATTCAAACATTTCACTCTTTATTGATAAAATCAATAACCTAATGTCAAAATGTCCTTGTGTCTATACACTTTTTAAGCACCATGCTTTTATTTCAGATAAAATACAGCAAAAATGTGAGCTGTATACTGCCAAAGTATAATTCAAGTATTTTCCTTATCTGAATGAGAGAACAGTGAGGTTAAGGGATTTTTAAAGGGTTTAGAGTTTCAGAAAGTTCTGTAGCTAAATGTACCTTTTGCACCATCTGACAACCGATGGAATTTGTAACTAATTCATATAGGGATGCCAATCAAGTGAGTAATACATCACCTCTTGCCCATGAGAAGTCACATAGTAATTCATATGCAGTGCCTCTCTGTTCTTTCATTCAACTATTGGTAATTAAAACCCAATTTATATCTCAAGTGGAGTCTTATCTTGTCACTTCTGGGAATACATAAAGCTGATGGCAAGATTTTGATCTTGTTGGAATAGAATATAAGCTCTCGATTCATGAATTTAAATTGAAATATAAACATCTCTCACTGCAGGCCTTGTGTATGATTCTTACCAGATCATGTGATGCTGAGAACTTCAATTCCTAGAATTCATCAGCCTGCCATGTTGGGTGGAGAATTCTGGGAGCTGAAGTCCGCAAGTCTTAAAGTTATGGGACTCAGAGCTTGGATGTTTTATTGCACACATTTATGTGCTATTCATCATCATCAACTCAGATCTGTCATTGCTACCCCCCTGACTGATTTGTTTAACCAATCCCTGTTAACAGGAGATGTCCCTGAGGATTGGAGAATGGCCAGTGTTGTGCCTATCCACAAGAAGGGCAGTAGAGAAGAAGCTGGTAACTACAGGCCAGCTAGCTTGACATCAGTTGTAGTTAAAATGATGGAGACTCTACTCAAAAAGAGGATAAATTAGCATCTAAAAAACAATAACTTATTGGACCCAAATCAGCATGAAGGCAAATCGTGTCAGACTAATCTCATTGAGTTCTTTGACTATGTCACAAAGGTGTTGGATCAAGGTGGTGCTGTGGATATTGCCTATCTGGACTTCAGCAAAGCCTTTGATACGGTTCCACATAAAGAGCTGATAGATAAATTAGTGAAGATTGGACTTAATCCCTGGATAGTTCAGTGGATTTCAAGCTGGCTGAAGCATAGAAATCAGAGAGTTATTGTTAATGGTGAGTATTCTGAGCAGAGACAGGTTACAAGCGGTGTGCCACAAGGGTCTGTTCTGGGTCCTATTCTTTTTAATATGTTTGTGAGTGACATAGGGGAAGGTTTGGTAGGGAAGGTTTGCCTATTTGCCGATGACTCTAAAGTGTGCAATAGGGTTGATATTCCTGGAGGGGTCTATAATATGGTAAATGATTTAGCGTTACTAGATAAATGGTCAAAGCAATGGAAACTGCAGTTTAATGTTTCCAAATGTAAAATAATGCACTTGGGGAAAAGGAATCCTCAATCTGAGTATTGCATTGGCAGTTCTGTGTTAGCAAAAACTTCAGAAGAGAAGGATTTAGGGGTAGTGATTTCTGACAGTCTCAAAATGGGTGAGCAGTGTGGTCGGGCGGTAGGAAAGGCAAGTAGGATGCTTGGCTGCATAGGTAGAGGTATAACAAGCAGGAAGAGGGAGATTGTGATCCCCTTATATAGAGCGCTGGTGAGACCACATTTGGAGTACTGTGTTCAGTTCTGGAGACCTCACCTACAAAAAGATATTGACAAAATTGAACGGGTCCAAAGACGGGCTACAAGAATGGTGGAAGGTCTTAAGTATAAAACGTATCAGGAAAGACTTAATGAACTCAATCTGTATAGTCTGGAAGACAGAAGGAAAAGGGGGGACATGATCGAAACATTTAAATATGTTAAAGGGTTAAATAGGGTTCAGGAGGGAAGTGTTTTTAATAGGAAAGTGAACACAAGAACAAGGGGACACAATCTGAAGTTAGTTGGGGGAAAGATCAAAGGCAACATGAGAAAATATTATTTTACTGAAAGAGTAGTAGATCTTTGGAACAAACTTCCAGCGGACGTGGTTGGTAAATCCACAGTAACCGAATTTAACCCTGCTGTTCTGTTCGGGTCGTATGTGACCCAAAGCCAAGTTTGAGTCCCTGTAAAAAATTTTCCCTGCATACCTGAAACTTGAAATTTCATGACTTTTCATCATTTCAGGGGCTTAGTTTTTGCTGGGCAAAAAAAGTTACAAATCTTCTGTTCCCGGGTCACCCTGACCCGGACCGAAAACTCTTCATTTGCAGTGCTTATGTTTGGTCTTTTTGAAAGCGTTTTTCACTTGGAAAGTAGTCTGAACATTTCTGCACACAATGATATGAAAATTGAAATGAAAAAAGTAAATCTTATTGGTTTATTTTGCGGATATAATGCATGCCCCCCCCGTTTTTGTGAATTTTTTTTCAATTTATGGATAGTTTTGCTTGCAAAATGCATTCTATTTTACTAAAGTTGGTGTGGGATTGGTAGCTTGAACATTTCTGAATATAAGAAAAATATAAAGGAACTGAAAAAAATGATTCTTATTGGTTTTTTAATATCAGAAATAAGCCCCCCCCTTGGCTGCTTGCAACCATTTTCACTTTTTATTTTTTTATGCTCCAAATCCGAAATATTCTTTAAAATCTTAGGCATTCATTTACTCAATTTAACAATGCTGATCATCAAAAAATATTTTTGGGGTGGTGGCTAATTGTTTTCTGGGCAAAAAAAAATCATAACTTCGAGTCTGTTTCTGTTCGTATATGACCGGACCAAAAATATTTTTTTTAGGTACTTGAATTTGATCTTTTTGAAAACTTTTTCAACTGGAAAACTAGTTTGAACATTTATGAACATAATGATATGAAAATTGAACTGGAAAAATTGAGACTTATATTTTTATTTTGATCAAAAAGCCCCTCCCCTCATCCTTTTTGAATTTCGTGTCAATTTCTATTTTTTAAGGCTACAAATCCCTAAGGAATTTCCCCCCAAAAGGTTTGATATACTAAATTGAACATTTCTGAATATAAGAAAAATATAAATGAACTGAAAAAAATGGTTCTTATTGGTTTATTTTTGCCACAAAAGGGCCACCCCACCCTGGCCTTGCTATGTGCCATTATTGTCACTGTTTATACATATTTGTCTAGAAATATTTGGAATATCCTTTTGAAAATCAACCACATTGTAGCCAGAGAACTAATTTTATGAAACAAATCCATTTTACTAAAAAAAAGTATGTAAGTTTGAAATTAACAGCATAATTTTTATATAAATTGAAATAATTGAACACGGGGGGAGGCATACATTTATGTGCAAAATAAACCAATATGCATCAATTTTTCCAGTTCAATTTTCATATCATTATGTTAAGAAATGTTCAAGCTACCAATCCCACACCAACTTTAGTAAAATAGAATGTATTTTGCTAGCAAAACTATCCATAAAGTGAAGACTATTTAAAAAAAATAGGGGGGCGTGCATTTCATCAACAAAATAAACCAATATGCATCAATTTTTCCAGTTCAATTTTCATATCATTATGTTCAGAAATGTTCAAGCTACCAATCCCACACCAACTTTAGTAAAATAGAATGTATTTTGCAGGCATAATTATCAATAAACCTAAAGAAAATTCACAAAAACGGGGGGGAGGCATATTTATGTGCAAAATAAACCAATAAGGATTAATTTCTTCAGTTCAATTTTCATATCATTGTGTGCAGAAATGTTCAGACTACTTTCCAAGTGAAAAAAGTATTCAAATTGACCAAACATAAGCACTGCAAATGAAGAGTTTTCGGTCCGGGTCAGGGTGACCAGGGAACAGAAGATTTGTTACTTTTCTTAAACAGAACAGGAGTGTTAAACATGCCTGGGATAAACATATATCCATTGTAAGATAAAATACAGGAAACAGTATAAGGGCAGACTAGATGGACCATGAGGTCTTTTTCTGCCGTCAGTCTTCTATGTTTCTATGTTTCTATGTTTCTATGTTTCTAATATCAACATTATCATTACTAGCACTGATGATGTTATTTAGTTTGGGTAATGAAACGGATGGATCTACCCATTTCCACAAATGATTACGTAAGGACCTTTTCAACAATTGGATTCATTGGAATCCTAATAGTCAGATTTACTAGGTTCTTGGGTAGTTAGATTTGTGTGTTAAAATCAAGGCATGTCAATTGAGCAATGCCATTCTAAGGAACTGCTCTACCATGTGTCAAAGTGAGCATCTATTTTAACCTGCTTGCAGATATTTTTCAGAACTCATATATCATTTTTCTGTAGCAGTGCTAAAGGAATCTTTCAGCTTTGATGATTATGATAATAACAGTGTATCTTGGAAGAATTACCCATACATGCCATAGATTCTTTTGAAGTGAAAGGTTTATTTAAATATCTATGTCCTAATGGTGAATCTTAAGCTCTACTTAGCAAAGATAATGCAAATGTAAAACAGATTCTAGTAAATTACAATTATTTGAATGCCCGAACATTGAAATTATGATTTCTTTTTGTAAGGTATAGTAAAAATCAAAGAGCTATAATTGTGGAAACTACAAATTTAGTTCCCTGAAAAGAATATGGCTTTCTACCTATCCTGTACTCTGTTCAACCAAGCAGAGAAGGGATGCTGTCTGTATGACTCCCTATACTGTACTATAATAAATTTTTCATGGAGGTAATGGAATATTCTGAAAATCTCGTTTTTCTAAAGACATCCCACAATTTGACATGGTAAAAACAATCAAAGGTATTAGATAAGGAAACCATTGAGTGACATGGGCAAATCATCCTCTTTTAGCCCTAGGAAGGAGGCAGTGACAAACCACTTCCAAAACCATTGCCAATAAAACTATATGGAGTTTTCCATATAGTTACCAGAAGACAAGACTAACTAGAAAGCAGTACTTACACATACACACAACACAACACAACACATTGAGACATTTTAAGTGTAGATATTTTCAGAGTTTTTGAATTGTTGTTAGGCACAGAGTCATGTCCAACCCATCACAACCCCATGGACAACATTCCTCAAGGCTTTCCTATCCTCTATCATCCTTTGGAGTCCATTTAAGCTCATGCCGACTGCTACAGTAACTCCATTCGCCACCCTTTCCCAGCATTAGGCTCTTCTCTAGAGAGTCCTTCCCTCTCATTAGGTGGCTAAAGTATTTAAGCTTCATCTTTAGGATCTGGCCTTCTAAAGAGCAGTCATATATTATCTCCTCTAGGACTGACCAATTTAATTTCCTTGTTGTCCAAGGGACTCACAGGAGTCTTCTCTAGAACCATAGTTCAAAGGTCTCAATTCTTTGGCACTCAGACTTCCTTATGGTCCAACTTTCACAGCCATACATTGCAACTGGGAAAACCATAGCCTTGACTATTCACACTTTTGTTGGCAGGGTGGTATCTCTGCTTTTCATATACTGTTCCAATTTGCCATGGCTTTCCTCCCCAGCAGCAAGCTTTTAATTTTTTGACTGTTTCTGAATAAAATATCTCAATTCTGATACAGGGCTACCCACTGTAATTTTCTATAAAGCATACACATGGATGCCTTCACAAATATATACACGGAGATTCGTCTGTTTTGAGAAAGTTCTTAGGAAGGAACATTGTCTGTCAAAGCATTATGCTGATTGGAAAAAACAAACAAACATCTGAATATTTTATTTGTACAGGCACAAAAATCAGTATCTAATATCGTAAAAAAATGTTTTTATGTAGTTTCTTTTAAAAAAGCATCATTTACTTTTTGAACCTAAGTTTATTTTGCTCGAAAATATAATGCATATTTTCTCATACTTAAGTAGCTTCCATTTGAAAGGAAGGAAACAAGCTATTAATAATAGGCTGAGCTCCAAACTGATGAGAATATCAATACTTGGACTAGATTTTTCACAATAAATCCAAGCCCATAAAGCCTTAGGTGAGAATTTGGAAGTAGATACATTTTATACCCATGTATATGAAAACAACACATTGGCTATTATAGGACCAGTAAAATGAACATCAAAGCAACTCAAATAGGGAAAATGCACAAAGTAGTAATCTCTATCTTTTTCTCTCTCTCCTCCACCCTCCCATCAATTCATACATATTATAAATTATAGATTTAAATTATTGCCAGAAATAGTTCATTTTCAGGTCTTGACCCAAAGGTGACACGAGGAGGAAGAATCATTCTGTAACTACCAAGAAATCTTCTTTAACCATTTGAGTTCACAGCAATTCCATGAAAATCAAATCATGCTGACCTTTCAGGCCATTCCCATCACAGAGAAAAGAAGAAGCATCACCAGAAATACATCATTGCCTTTGCTGAAAGACTGTGACTTAAAATACCCAAAGAATGTAGTTCATGTGACTCTTTTCCTTAAAGAGTCTTCCTTTATTTTCTCAGCCCTCTTGGCAGGTCCAGGAAATTTTAAAACAAGTTTATTTTTTTTATTAAAAAGACCCAACTTTCATATGTGTTTGCATATCACGGAAGTTAGTTACAAGAGTGGGAGCAGATGTTTGCACCACCACCTTCTCTATGCACAGAGTTTCTTATGTAGTTCAAGCCACCATTGCTTACACTCAATCTAAATAAATTAGAATTGATGGATTTCTTTTTACTTTTAAGGCAGAAACAGAAATCTCAGAGACTCATCCTGTAGGTTCAGGAAGCAATGCCAACCACCTTTGAGTGATGAGTCAGATTCAGCAGTTCTGGATGTTTTTTGGCCATCAATAAGTCGGAGCCTGACTGTAATGTCCCCGTATAAACAACAAGTAGGATTTGCATAGAGATGAATATCAATAGGTGGAGCTATCGTTTAACCGGATTGGTTAGTTAAAAGAGGTGGAGTAACTATTGGCTCTCTCCTCAGTCAGCTGGGACTATAAATAGTGGTTAACTTGCCTGCAGTTCTGTTCTGTTCTTGTGTTTACCTAAATAAACGTCCTTCCAACCATATAATTCTAGCAAGAGCTAGGCCCCAAATCACATTCCCAGTTAAAGAGATGACTCCTCCAGTAGATTTTTTTTTCCATACCTAAATGAAGCTTCTATAAACAGTCTTCAGGTTGTTATTATTATTATTATTTTTATTATTTATTGGATTTGTATGCCGCCCCTCTCCGTAGACTAGTTATGCCCCTGATGTTCTAAGCACAGCCTAACAATGGGATGTTGGGCCCTTCCATTGTTATACTGGTATTAAAACTTAATAAGTGATGAAAACTAATGTCGAGTGTGGCATGATAGCTAAGGGGAAAAATTATGTGGTGACCCTTGGGGATCAAAGCATTTGTATACTTTGCCTAATGATTTAATCCAGGGCTGCCTGCATACTGAGCAGTATCAATTTATAGACTTGCTACAGATCTTCTCTTTGTGGTTGTGCCTGTTTCTGTATCTCAGTGTCTGTATCTCATAACTGATAACTGTGATTATACAGTTATCATCTGTGAGTTACAGGCAACAGATTCTTTCTCTGCAGATCTTTTTCTACCTAATTTATAATTTCTCAGTTCTAGCACTATCTGTATTCTGATTTGTGATCAAGCTAACGCAACAGCTGGAAATGTGTTAATTATTTCCTGCCTGGTGCACAATTAGTATTCTGTACTTCATATCATTTCCACCTTACCTTATTTTAGAATGAATACAAGTCCAATTCTAAGCTGGTTTTTCCACTGCATTAAATATGGTCTAAAATCTTTCCAAATCAGATGTCCTATAAAGTGAAATTGTGCCTATTTTTCTCTTTAAGAGAAAGCTGATATTGTGTTCTCTTGTCACAATATTGTTTTTGAAAAATATAATCATAAAAAATTGGCAAATAATATTGTGGTTTAGATGTGTTTTTAATGCGAAACAATTTCAGAAATACAAGTGTTCTTATTGCTATGCAGTATTTCACAGAATGTCTTAGTATATTTGTTTAGTTTTTTGTATTGAGTTTCTTACAGGGTTTTTTCCTTTCTAATTTTTAGTTTAGAAACATAGTACATTGCCAATGATCCAAGCTTTTAGACAGTTTTTGCCAAGCAGATAAATATCCTTTGAAATCCTTTCTCCCAGAGGTGAAATGCTCCTGGTTCGCTTGTGTCTGTCGATCATAGGAGAACTGGTCACAAAGGGAGTGTAAGGCTCCACCCACCTGTCCAGATGCCACCATTTGAGTTCTTTTACTCTGTGAATGCACAGAAGTCTTTGCACATGCGACCAATTCTCCTATGACCAACAGGCACATGCGAACAGGGAGTACTTCACCCCTGATTTCTCCACTGGGTGAGTGATTCAGGGTGTTCAATAGAACTTTGGGATAGCATGTAGGATTTTATAGACCCACTGATTTGTACTCCTATAAACTTCTGTAATAAGAAACAATTCAGGCCTGGGTTCCTTCAACCTGACTATAAGCTTACAATTAACAAAACAGAGAACAACTTAAGCCTTCCCATCAATATTGACACATGAGTAGAAAATGCAGAACACATCTCTCCAAGAAGACAGATGATCCTGACAAATCAAACCAATAATACTGTTCTCTAGCACTAGACCTCTTACCCAAATCTTGACTCCAAACCCCTCATAAAATTCCATTCATAGAGAAAATTAAAATCACCTTCAGGGCAGGAGACAGAATTTCTTCACCACCAGTCATAATATATCTACAGTACAAAATACCTCAACTGAAACATCAACACACCACAAGGTCAAAACTATTATTATAAATATTACTACTCTCAATTTTTTTAAATTTAATAGCCTAACTTTTTATTGCTGTACCTTATATTATGCTGTTGAAATAAACTCTCCCTCTGTTCCAACTCCCTCTGCTCTAACTTCATCTGTATTAAAAAGAGAAAGGAAGGAAGGAAGGAAAGAAAGAAAAAAGAAAGAAAGAAAGAAAGAAAGAAAGAGGGAGGGAAAGAAGGAAGGAAAAGGGGTTTTTTTCTGAATAAAACAGCTTGAAAAAATTGGACCAGATTGCTCCAATGATTTCTAGCTTGCATATCTGTTGAAATAATTATTAGTTCCAAGAATAACAGGGAAGATGTCTTAGCAAACTGCTATTGTAAATCAGGTATTCATTTATGTTTCTAGGTTTGAGACTTTCCAGTTTGCAATAAAAATAATAAGACAACAGGAGGTTAATTGCAAATTACTTCTGTTTTGCCAAGAAGTTGGAAAGAGAAGGAAAATTTGCACCAGAAACATCTGTTTTGGATGTGTTTGATCCTATCAAAGTTTAAGGAAGCCAAATATGAAACTTCAAAGTTTCCCTTTCTAAGCTAAGCTATGTACTATTTCATTCTTAGATGTTTTTGAGAGTTTTTTAAAAAAAGAATGTATACAAAATAAAGGGAAATTGCCTTGGACATTTCCCCCCAATAAATATACTTGTATGTGATGCTGATTAATATAAAATAGTAACTCTATATAGCTCAAAAAAAAGAGGGAACACTCAAATAACACATCTTAGATCTGAATGAATGAAATATTCTCATTGAATATTTCATTTGCACAATTATTTTATTTATTTATTTATTCATTCATTCATTCATTTATTTATTTATTTATTTATTTATTTACTGGATTTGTATGCCGCCCCTCTCCGTAGACTCGGGGCGGCACAACAGCATGTGAAAATTGATTGTCAATCAGTTTTGCTTCCTAAGTGGACAGTTTGATTTCACAGAAGTTTGATTTACTTGAAGTTATATTCTGCTTTTTAAGTATTCCATTTATTTTTTTGAGCAGTGTGTGTGTGTGTTTGTGTGCATACACTGCTCAAAAAAATAAAGGGATTCAACTTTGTACAGAACTAAGTATTCAATGAGAATATTTCATTCATTCAGATCTAGGATGTGTTACTTATACTTTATGCATTTACTTATACTTTATGCATTTTTATATATTCAATTTGCATCTTTTAATCGAAGTGATCAGGAAATTGGAAACTTTTTAGGCTAACAGTTTTCAGTGTTTGTTTGTTTATTAGATTTATAGGCTACCCTTCTCCTCGTGGACTCAGGGCTTATAAGAATTACATATAAACAAAGATAAAGTAGTACAAGAATTAAAAAGTTAAGAAGAGCTGGCTGTATCAAAGACTATAGCTCATGGCCCCAAACCTGCCAGCATAGATGTGTTTTTAATGCCTTTCAGAAGGCGAGGAGAGGGGGAGCGATACAAATCTCATGGGGGAGTTGGTTCCAGGGGCCACACCAGAGCCGCCGACCCACCAGTTGGCATTGTTTGTCCAACGGGACCCAGAGAAGGCCAACTCTGTGCAACCTAACTGGTCGCTGGGACATATGAGGCAGAAGACGATCCTGTAAATAATCTGGTTAATGCCATATAGGGCTTTATAGGTAATAACCAATGCCTTGAATTGTGTTTGTTTCAAAAGACAGCATGAGCTAAATTCATATTGAATTCTGAAGTCTAGTAGCCATTTAGTTCAGCTTCTCCTGAACTGGGTGAGTGAAAAGCAAGAGAATGTTTTCTTTTCTTCCATACACACTGCACATTCAAAACTGAGTAAAATGAAACTGTGCTTTTCTTGAACCAAGGAATAACTTGAAAATCACTGGCAAGATACATCTGATCTACTTATTTTTTTTAAAAAAGAAACCTGGAACACTACCTTGATATGACTTTATCCAGGGTGTTCTAAACAATTGTACATAGCTTATTTCACCCAAGTACTTAAATAAAACAGACTTAATATGCTATTTTTCTTTCAGGAGTCAGAAAACTAACAGCATAATTCTAACCTAAAGACGAAACTCTCACATTTATTGGTATGTGACAGATCATTAACTGTTTTATGGTGCAACTTTGCATAATAGAACCATGGATGAATCAAAGAATGATAAAACAAATTCCTTTATTTCAAGAATACAATGCATAGAGATACAAGTCCGAAATATGAATAAACAGCTTTCTGCCAAAGAAGAAATATAACTACTAACATTATCCAAATCTAAAATTTTATTGTCTCTCTTCTCTACATGAGTTCCCAGAAGATTGGATATTGTTTTTCTAATAGTCCGTCCAGGTTAAAAAGATAATCTGAAAAAAGAGGAACAAAACCCAACATGATGCAAATGCAGATCACTTTTTAGTATCTGAATCTGTTAATCTGGTGCTTGCTTTGAATTTACCTTTATTTGATCATCCATCAAATTTGAGGCTTCTAAAAACAGCTGTAGTTTTCTCTGTATAAATTGGAGTGGGAGAAAAGGTCTAATTATTTATTGGTGTGTAGATAGCACATTTGAAAAAAATATTGCTAGAAGAGAAATGGATAAAACATAGACTTAAGACTCCTAAACTGATGAAAAATAAATAAAATAATTGTGGGTGTGATGCACAACAGTGGATTGGAATGTGGGATACATACAGAGAAGACATTTGCAAAATGATCAAAGATCCTGCTTTGCACATACAGGAAATCACTCACCTTATTAGCTTGGTGCTGGTGCTTCAAGGATCTTGAGATGTATCACAGAAGACACTTATGCCAGTCTTTCTCCCAAAATGAGGGTTAAGAGATTTCTTCAAAAGAAAAAAAAATAGCACTGCTCTCAAGAGGTGCCTTGGTGATCTGAATAAAAACTTCCCTTTGCAAAATGTTCTTCTTAATGTTCCTCACAATCTTAGAAGTAGTAGAGTACCCACACGATAATTCTTTATATGTTGGTGGCATTATATAGTTAGAAAACAGTGACTTAACAACAATCAAACTAAGAACTTCTGTTCAAAATTGAGTTCAAGTATTCAGTTCAATGGCATTTATTTGCAAGTAAGCACACCAAAGATTGATTGATTGATTGATTGACTTATTTACTTATTTATTTGATTTGTATGCCACCCCTCTCCGGAGACTCGGAGCTGCTCACAACAACAGAACAATACAAATACAATAGTTAAAAACAATTAAAAACCCTTAATATAAAAAAACAATCATATGTCTCATACAAACCATACGTAAAGCGGAAAGGGCCCAGGGGAATCAATTTCCCCATGCCTGATGGCAGAGGTGGGTTTTAAGGAGTTTGCGAAAGGCAAGGAGGGTGGGGGCAATCCTAATCTCTGGGGGGAGTTGGTTCCAGAGGGTCAGGCTCTTCCCCTGGGTCCCGCCAGACAACATTGTTTTGTCGACGGAACCCGGAG